>NC_140606.1:29515235-29707735 GCF_057381915.1 Diplotaxodon limnothrissa | reverse complement strand
GGCTGATGCACTGAGCATTTCTTTTCTACTCCCCTTGTTTTCATTCCTCATGTTTTTATATAACACTGTTGCATATCATACATCAACCGTTGTCTCCACTCTCCTGTAGTTTGTGTTCTGTCATTTTGTCTGTGGTATCGTTACACTCCTCTTCTCTGTTGTATCTTTTGGTCATGTGTTTCAGGACTACATAACAGTGATCACGCTGTCCTTTAAATCTCAGCAGTAGGACACACTGTCAGCCTGCAGTGTGTCCTACATAATGGTGCTGTTGGGTTAGTTCAATAATATAAGATGTAGCATTTCAGATTAAAATGAGCTTTTGAGAGTGATTCCCCCTCTCACTGCAGAATTTTTTGTCTCTGGCTCTTCTTTCTGTTTTTTTTGTTTTTTTTTGTTTGTTTGTTTGTTTTATTAGATGAAATTTTATTATCATACAAATAAGCTCTACCTTTGCTCAAAAGTCCAGTAAGTACATTCTGCTGAATTTTGTCTTTTTAACACAACATACATTATTGAATGAATGTTCAGCCAGTGGTCATTACACTTTATGTGTCCCATTATGTGGTTGTGTTAGGCCTCAGTAACACAGGCCTAGAGACCTGTCAGCACCTCCTGTGGGAACCTCTGGTTACCAGGTGAACAATTGTATTGCCCAATCACTGGAGAGCAGTTGATGGAGGTTTATGGATGGATGGTTAATAATGATAATAGCGCTTTTCTAGACACCCAAAGCGCTTTACAATTCCACTATTCATTCACACACTGGTGGAGGCAAACCACAGTTGTAGCCACAGCTATCCTGGGGCAGACTGACAGAAGTGAAGCTTCCATATCGCACCATCAGCCCCTCTGGCCAACACCAGTAGGTGGTAGGGTAGGTGAAGTGTCTTGCCCAAGTACACAATGACCAAGACAGACAAAGCTGGGAATCAAACCGGCAACCTTCCGCTTACAAGATGAGCTTCCCAACCCCCAGAACCACGGTCGCCCCTAAATGAGCGGTTAATGAGTGGAACTGGTTGAAGACAATTCCTCTATTTTGGTGGCTAGCAGGCTGCTGTAGTCACCCATGGATAGCATGCTAACTAACCCCTGAGCAATAGTGAAACTTGAAAAAGTTGTGACTAACAACTTAAGTCAAAGCCTTTCAAAAGGTGCAACTCTTACACAACATCTCGGAGAATGGTTGGCAAGTGTTTGCAGGAAATTCGGTGTATTCCAAACTACGGTTGACTGCGGCAAGTGACCAAAGCAATTGCTTTTCACTGCTGCACCATATACCTCTTTGAATGAATTTTGCCTGGTAACAGCAATCAATCCTCCAACCAATCAGAAAAACACATTTTCCCCAGCATCTGGCGCTCACTAGGGGGTCACTTACCAGTTTCTGGTATGCATGACTGGGGTGTTAGAAATTCATATAACAGTTACTACCAGCAACCTCTAGCAATCCTCGAGGTCAGGAAATATTTATTTTTCCAAAGTGACCAGTGGTTGCCAGCCAGTTGCCAAACTGTCTCTAAGCCTGTGTGACTGGGACCTAAATATTTTGAAAGAGCCATCCCACAATTGAAAATTGTATTTTATTTGATTGTGTACAAGTCTTTGACTGTCTTGTAGAGTAAAAAATCTAAAATGTCTCTTGGGCATGTTTGAAGGATCATAATAAAGCTGTGTGAAAGGAGAAAGGAAGAGAAAAAAAGGTATGTGCGTGGGGATGTGGGGGCTGGGTTTATAGTCACTTTGCATGAAACTCAGATTAATATCGTTGGTTCAGTTCCCACTGGAGACATCCTTGTGAAAGAAGAACAGGATGCTTTTCTGGTATGTTAAGGCTATTTTTATGAAAATCATTTACAATATACAGTACTACATCAGGAAAGGAGACTTATGGGGGAGATGAGTTACTTATCAATCACGTATCACAGTTTTTAAGACATCATATATCAGTGCTTTTCATATTTTTATATACAGCTGTGACTGAGTGTGTGTTTGCTTTTTCAGTCTCCACACTGATGTTGGCCTGACAGAAGCCAAGGGCTTTGTTTAAGGGCATCTCTACATTAGGTAATTTCGCTTTGGCCAATGATTTTTATTACAAGCTCGTCATCTAGATAGTGCAAACCCCAAATTCATTTTTTTAGAAAATGTTTCTGCACCAAGAAAGCTTGCAGGATTTAAAATGTATTCTATTTCTTTATCCAGCAACAGTGGGATTTTTATATCAGCAATAGACAGAATTTAGAAATTTTAGAGGATCTTTTTTTTCTGCAGGCAAAACCATTTTAATAAAGTACAATTTAATGTTGCAGTGAAATGTCTTTGGTGGGGGTGAAGAAAAGGAGGTTTGAAGGAGAGAAAGATTCTGAGGGGGCTGGTTTACAGTGTACATAATTATATAGTGTGCATATGTGCATGAAGGTGATCCAGTCATGTTGTAATGTATTCTGTGGCCTTGGACAGGTTACATGAATAGTACGGAAACTGAATTTGATTTTAATTGGATTAGAAACATCCCCCAATAATAATAACAACTGTAAGTGTATCAGCAACTTAAAAATCCAAAAATATGTGGTTCTTAAACCTCTGTCTTCTCTCACCTCCTCCTCTCGTCCGCCTGTTCCGTTTTAGTTGTTTCAGCACATCAACACACTTTTCACTACAGTACCTGCTGATCGGGAGCCTTGATGACCGTACTGAAATCTAAAATGATTTCCTTTGCAATTTTTTCTCCAACATCAGTAAAATGCCATAATGATAGTGTATGCAGTTTTCTGGGGCTGATTGTGTAGGCAAGCTAACAAAATTACTCTACTGTGCCTATACCGTGATTGATGATGAAACGGTACAGCTGCAGAAGACAATATGAGAGTGATACCATGGGAACAGACATTAAAATGGTGATATTGTATCTTGAGAAGAATTTTTAAAGATGTAATTTTACTCAAATAATTAAAAAAAACAACAACTTCCCATTCAGATACTATTTGATACTAAAAAATTAAATCTGATTAAATACGCATTTGCAATGGTATCAGTACCAATAATGTCGTCTTTGCATCCTCTGGATGAACTTCACACAGCTTCACCACTGTAGGCAGCGAGCCAGAAAGCCCCTCCCTTCACTAGCAGCTGAACACATGAAGAGTAGCACAACGAACTTGGGGAAACATTTTAAAAGCTGACAGCCCATAAGTATTGAACATCTATCATAAATGTCATGGTTAGCTGTTTAACTATTAGCAGTTACTCACATTAGCTACTTGTTAATTTTACATTAAGATAGCAGCTGGCACTTATGGCTGCAAAAACACTGGATTTCCAATACTGAAACGGTAACACCGATGTAAGAGCTACACAGCAAAGGTTAACAGTCCCGCGTGTCTGTAACATTAACCAGCAGTCTTAATCTAACAGGATAACACACTTATTTGTGGCTAAAGAGCGTTGAGCTTCTCTTAACCTCCCAGACTGAAGCAGAGGACAAACAGAAACAGCAGCAGCCTATTTTGACAACTATATGAAAATAAGTGAGTGACGATAAGTGACCAGAGGCTCAGGAAATAAACAGAGTACATATTTGCACAGACAATATTATCCTAACCTTTACTTAGAAAACATTTATGTCTCCTAGTTTTTCTCAAAAGTAGTTTCACGCTTCATATTTTCCAGGGTATTGGTATTAAGTTTGAAAACCACAAACTTGGGATCGCCTTTGCCATGATTGTCATGACTGAATACTGGGCTTTCTCAAAGGATCGGCTGCTATTTATAGATTTATATATATAAACACCCAGCACGCCCCTGCGGGTGGTTTATCCTTCAAGCTCGGGTCCTCTACCAGAGGCCTGGGAGCTTGAGGGTCCTGCGCAGTATCTTAGCTGTTCCCAGGACTGCGCTCTTCTGGACAGAGATCTCTGATGTTATTCCCGGGATCTGCTGGAGCTACTCGCCTAGCTTGGGAGTCACCGCACCTAGTGCTCCGATTACCACGGGGACCACCGTTACCTTCACCCTCCACATCCTCTCGAGCTCTTCTCTGAGCCCTTGGTATTTCTCCAGCTTCTCGTGTTCCTTCTTCCTGATATTGCTGTCATTCGGAACCGCTACATCGATCACTACGGCCGTCTTCTTCTGTTTGTCTACCACCACTATGTCCGGTTGGTTAGCCACCACCATTTTGTCCGTCTGTATCTGGAAGTCCCACAGGATCTTAGCTCGGTCATTCTCCACCACCCTTGGGGGCATCTCCCATTTTGACCTCAGGACTTCCAGGTTATACTCGGCACAGATGTTCCTGTACACTATGGTTATGGTTATGGCGTTCCATGTATGCCTTGCCTGCTAGCATCTTGCACCCTGCTGTTATGTGCTGGATTGTCTCTGGGGCATCTTTACACAGCCTGCACCAGGGGTCTTGCCTGGTGTGATAGACCCCAGCCTCTATATACTCAGAGCTTGTTCTTGTGCTGCCATGATTAGTGCCTCTGTGCTGTCTTTCAGTCCAGCTTTGTCCAGCCACTGGTAGGATTTCTGGATATCAGCCACCTCCTCTATCTGCCGGTGGTACATACCATGCAGGGGCCTGTCCTTCCATGATGGTTCCTCGTCTCCCTCCTCTTTCTTGGGTTTCTGCTGCCTGAGGTATTCACTGAGCACTCGGTCAGTTGGGGCCATCTTCCCAATGTATTCTTGGATGTTCGTTGTCTCATCCTGGACTGTGGTGCTGACACTCACCAGTCCCCGGCCCCCTTCCTTCCGCTTAGCGTACAGCCCCAGGGTGCTGGACTTGGGGTGAAACCCTCCATGCATGGTGAGGAGCTTTCTTGTCTTTATGTCAGTGGCTTCTATCTCCTCCTTTGGCCAGCCTATTACCCCAGCAGGGTACCTGATGGCCCGGATCTTGTTCTTACCATTCAGCTGACTCCTCAGGACTTGCCTGACCCTCTGCAGGTACTTGGTAGTTGCAGCTTTTCTAGCGGCCTCTTCATTGTTCCCATTTGCCTGCGGGATCCCCAGGTACTTGTAACTGTCCTCTATGTCTATAGAGTATATATATATATATATATATCTTTGCGGGATCACTTATAATTGCATTGGCCAGACAGAAATCTGAAAACTTCAATGAAACTAAAAACTATTGTAAAACTATGGTTAGACAGCACAAATAGATCAGTGAGAGCAGCTGTGGCTCAGGAGGTCAAGGTGGCAGACGCCTAATTGGAAGTATATAGAATAAAGCACTGTAGGAACGTGTGTGAATATGGCTTCAAGTAAAAAGAGCTTTGAGTGGTCAGTCAGAAGAGAAAAGGACCAGATAAATATCAGTCTGCTTACCACACCTATGGGATCTTATGTGAAGCATGCAAACATAAACAGCATCGTCAGCTATTAGATTTAACGTGGCTGGACTGAACAGTTTTTGGACACACCATTTCTCCTTCCCCTCTCACTGTGTGACAAAGCTGCTCATGATCTTCAAACCTCCTTCAACAAAGCTCTGTTCTCGTGAGGCCTGATCCCTCCTAACCTTCTGTCTGTCTCTCTCCTGTCTTTCTCTCTCTGTCCCCCATAAGCTCTTTCTCCAACACCTCTCTTCTTTTTCATCTTTTGGTGTCTTTTTTCTCTGTTGCTCTCTTTTTGCCCTCCCCTCAATCTTTGTTGCAGGGATCAAACGAGTATCTCTCTGGTCCGTGCCCCGTCACCTGGGAGAACACACACACACCACCTCTCTCTCTCTCTCACACACACACACACACACACACACACACACACACACACACACTCATTCTGGCTTTCTCCGGTTTGTAGTCATCTTAATGTTTCTGATCGGGGTTTTAGAGTAGGACTCACCTATTGCTTTGCATCAAAGAAGAGAGAAATAGGTAGAGAAAGAAAAAGACCAAAGACACAAAGAGCAAAGAGTAACATGGTCGAACAGGACAGATTTAAAAAAAAAAAAAAAAAAGTCTTTCTTTGAATTGAACTAAAATGACCATGATAAAGATCAGAGCCAACCCTAACGGGGAGAAAAATCAAAAATCAAGCTAATGTTAAAACCCAAGTGGGTTTCTTCCATAAGATGCAACTCTTCTAAAAAAAACCTATTTCATTTCATTTTAAAGGAAAAGGACAGTAGTACAAAACAAAACCAGTACTTTTCTTTTCTTGGAGAAGGTGAAGTGTGTGGTTTGTAGCTTGCTGTAACCAGGGTTCTTCCCAATTTAATGCAAATCTTTTGCATTACATTTGATTACGATGGGTTTCAAGAGGACAGCATGGCACAAAGAAGGGGTTCTTGAGCAATAGTCCTCCAGGTTTCTGAAAGTGTTTCAAAGGTTTTCTTTGGACATTGGCTGCTTTTTTACCCATTTTCATTCCAGTCCCATTATCTTGCCATTATCAGAGGATTTTTTTTTTTATCATTTTCTTTTTCGTTAAGCCCCAACGCTGATAAAAATGACACCACCCAACTCTAGGAATGCACCAGTACTGTTTCTACACTACACACTACATTTTCAGTAACACAAGTGAATTTAATCCAAAGCACAGTAAACACAAAAGGTAAATCCAAACAATATTTTGGGGTGTGTATCTGTGAATTTATAGCAGTATCAATTATCAATTCTCCCACATACACTAGTTCCTAGTTTTCAAGGTACTCATAGAATTTACTCCAGTCCTTCTTCAGATTCAGTGCGTCTCATTTTCTTCTGTCTCCTCAAGTTATCCCAGACTGACTCTGTGATATTGATATCAGAGCACTGCAGGGGTCAGAGCAGGTTTTTTTTTACAGAGCTCATCTTTCTTCTGGTCATTGAAGATGGTTCTCTGTGATGCTGACTGTATGTATAGGGATGTTGTCATGTTGGAGAATGAATTTGGACACCTGGCTGATGGTATTGTAAGATAAGAATGTGTCCAATAAGCATATGGTGTTTTTAGTTGTTTGGTCGAGGTAGGAAAAAAACTAATTTTAAAATATTTTTTAGTGGTGGGTTGGGATTATTCAAAACTGGATTTCGATGCAAAAAGAAAGCCTTACTTACCGTTTTGTGTCAGAAAACCTCTTTATTTATTTTTTTCAAAAGCCGAGTTTGGTCACTAAAGGATAAACAGCATCTGGCTGTGTCCTATTCTGAATTCCCTTATTGTTAAATTCCAGTCTTTATCTTCCCAGTCGTTTTTTAGACTGGCCCAGTTCAGTCCAGTCCTGTCCAGTTCGACTGAAAACTGAACAGGTGGTATGTGACAGCAGGTATGAGCTGACATCAAAGGATCCAAGGAGAGAAAGCATGAGAGAGGGAAGGAGAGAAAGGCGAGAAAAGCAGATCTGTAGATAAAAAGAAGGATAAAGAGAAGAAAACAATGAAAAGTATCGTGCACTAAACTGATGTGATGTGTGCTACGTGTAAAATAGCCGGTACTGTCTCCCTGCGGATACGTTTGGTGGTGTTAGGCAGGTGCGGATAACACGGGTCTGGATGTTTGTCTCTAGACCAACAGCTTGCGTGCTTAACTCTTGTGAATACCAATTGTTCTGCGGTGATAAAACTCGACTGCAAAATACCAAAAACAAGAAGAGAAAGTATCTCCATCTTTCCCTTTTCTTCATCTCTCGCTTACTTTCAGAAGTTTTGCTTGAAATCACCAACTTTTTATGTATGCGTTAAAACAAACTTTGCCCGTGCTTTCCTTGGATCTCTGCATGTACTTTCTTTTTTAAAAGTCAATGAATGCAAACTTACATTTGCTTTTAAATTCACAGCATACATATTTCGCTTTCACATACACACTGTCGCCCATATAGGAGGCACTCTGTGGTTGATGTCAGGTGAATGTGGACATTGTTTAACGAGCCCTGGGACACGGAGAGATCCAGGCAAGGGAGGGGACAATAGAGAGGAGGAGGGTGGAGGACAGCAGCAGCAGGGAAAGGAGTAGGAGGGAGGAAGGGAATGAAAGAGAGCAGGGGTGGGGGGGCTCGAGAGAGGACATAATAAATGGAGAAAGGCAGAAAACCACAGGCTGGATGAGGAGAAAGGGAAGTGATGCAGGATGGAAATCTTTCACAGAGAAGAATAGCAAGATGGGGATAATGAAAAGACAAAAAGTGGAGAGGAAAGTGGAGGACGCCCGGTCATGGGAGGGAGGTGGAAGAGGGGGAGAAAGTCACAAGGGAAGGAATAGGAAGAGTATATAGAGGTGAAACATAGGGGGGATGTATGGGATACGTAGCCTGAGGAAAAGAGGAAGGGATGAAAAGAGAGGAGAGGAAGGATGAGTGAGTGAAGGAGACAAAGGAGAAAGAGACTAAACACTGAGTACATAAAAACCTTCGAACAAGGTGAGAATCAGATGTGCAGGAGGTGAAGGGTGGAGGATGTGATCCCTCCTCTCTCCGACCTCTTCTTCCACTCTTCTTCTCCCACTTTTCTGTTTTACAACCTCCCTCTCTTCCCCCTTCGCTGTGTAACATTAGACTACTGGAAGGGAAAAACACCAAAGTCAGCTCTTCTCGTGGCTTTTGCTGTTCTTTCTCTTTTTGCATTATGTCATGTTATTCCTTATTCATTCTAATTAAACATACAATCAGGTCTATAGGGTGTTTTTTTTGTATTGTTTTGCCTCTGTACACCAACACAGTGGTCAAACAATCAAGGTGTGACTGAATTTCAGACCTTTTCTTGGGAATTATAGCTCTGTAGTTCTTTCATTTTCAAATGCTTAAATGTTATTGGACAAATTAACTTAATTTTAAATATAAGAATTGTTCTTAATATTTGGATGAAAATCCTTTTCAGTCAGTCACTGAACTTTAAAACCCACGGACATCACCAGATGCTGTGTTTCCTCTCTTGAGATGCTCTGCCAGGTCTTTAATGCTGCCATCACCTGTTTATGCTTTTTTGTGTTCTCTCTGTCTTTAGCTTTGCATTTAATAAATAAAAGCGACTGTACTGGGTTTAGACTATATATATTAAAAATACCTTGTGAAATTCTTGGTTTCCATTTACAGTTTGCTTTAGGTCATTATCTGTTTGCGACATGAGGACCTGCCCAAACAGTTTTGCAACGTTTTGCTAAATCTGAGCCATGAGTACAGCTCTGTATACTTCAGAGTTCATCCTGCTACAGTCACATCATCAATAAACACAAGCAACACAGTTCCACATATTTCACAGATGATGTGGGACGTGTCAGATCATGAGTTGTTTATCATCTCCAGACTTTTCTCTTCCCATCATTCTTGTACAAGTTCATCTTGGTTTCATCTGCCCAAAGATTTTTTTATCTGGAACCTTGTAGGCTCTTTTTGATATTCTATGTGTCAGAGTCTTATGTGGTCTACTTGTTATAAGCAATGGTTTGCACCTTGTTGCAAACGTTTTATATTTCTGGATTGTAAGTTGGTTTTCTTGATCATGGAAATAATTCTGTGCTCATGCAGTTGCCTTTTGTGGTGGATTGTTGATTTGGCGTCTCCTAAAGCGCTTGCTTTCTCTCTGATAGATTTTTTTTTTCAGACTAATGATTGCCTCCTTCCCTTGCATCAGCATCTCTTCATGCTGAGAGTATAAAACTTTTATCTCATCTCTTTCATCTACTTAATTTGCCATGGAATAATAAGGAGAACCTCACATGTCTAGAAAAAAAGGGTTGCTAGTCAACTGTCCAATTACTTTTGAACCTCTAAAAATGGGTGACTGTGTATAAAAATGTCTGTCACTCCTAAACAGCTGATGCAACACTTTTGTTAAAACCCCTTGAAATGAAAAGCTGAAAGTCTGTACCGTAGTGACGTACAGAGGCAATCTGCTAGAGCAAATGTCTATTCTCTTCAAACTGTCTAAAACTAGTGCCATAATCACAGTCACTCTTTTTTTTCTCTTGTCCTGTTGATCCACGCTCAGTGGTGATTTGTGAAACATTTGCATTTTTTTTTGCCTTTTCACATTTCAATTCAGGAAGGGTCTGACATCCAATTCTGTGAGAGAAAGGTCTTTTTAATACAATAGATCCAATTATCCACTGTTACAGTGTGGCTTTCAAGATGAATCCTCTGCAAAAGCTGTCGCAAATCTTCTACAGCGGTGAAGTCAAAAAGATGTGTGGGATGACCACCATATCTGCGTATCTATATCCTCCCTTTGTTCAGTTGCTCTGCATGCCTCTCTCAGCTACTCTGTCAGAAATGGTCATTGAGTCCAATATGTAGAGACAGTTGCATGGCAGGGACAACGGCCCCTGTGTTTGTGTGTGTGTGTGTAGGTGTGTGTGTAGTCTAATTTCGAAATCTATCCACCCTCGGGCAGTAATAGCGGTTCATATTCTTCTGCTTACGCTGCTCTCCTTTGCCTCAGAGCATCAGGTCTGTCCCCCTGTTCATTTAAGTCCTGAAAATAAACTGTCACTCAGTCCATCTATGACAGGCTCTGTTTCTGTCTGTATACATATATATATGTTTATGTGTGTGTGTGTGTGTGTGTGTGTGTGTGTGGGGGGGGGGGGCATGTGTGTGTCTGAGTGGGCATTTGTGCGTATTTGTGTGAAGCTGTCAATTTGTCTTCTCCAGCTCCATCCAAAAAGACAGACAGCCCATTGAGGCGTATGCTGCAGAGAAAAATAACAACTCCAGCTGACAAACATACTTTAGTCAGCGTGCAAACACAGACCCTGAGACAGAAGGACGCGCTTTTGCATTTAAATCGAAACTATAGTCTACTCTTTACACTTACTGTAATGTGTGAAATTGTTACTTTATGTTTCTTTTCTATTGCTGTTAACTGAAAGTATTGATTACTGCTGCACTGGATGGGAAACAGGCTCTCCCTGAGGGGGAGAGTGTGGTTGCACTAGCATGAGTGAATGTGGAGTGGACCACATTCAGCTGCAGAAGGCAGTATTTAGTACCCATAAATACTGCCTTGTCTGCTTATCACGCTGCTGTAAAGGGGGCTGGGGAGTCAATCAGAGAAGTTAAAGTCATGCAAAGTCATGCAGTGTGACAGCATGTTGCTGCGTGTACGTGTGTGTGCATGTCAATATTTTAACAGAAGGGTAAAATCTATATTTAAGGAGGTCACTGTGCTCCTTCACCGTGGTCACCGTGGATAACGTGCAATGACGTTCCTTGGTTATACGTTGGCTTAATTATTTAAGGAGTCTGATATGAGATTTTGTTTTTGTTGTTAATTCATCAAGTTCTCCTTAGTATCTATAGACCCTGACTATTTTCCCAAAGGTTTCACAAAACTAATTCTGAAAAAAAAAATCCCACATAAATTACAATTGTAATATAGCCATACATAAAACTGACTTTTGACATTTTAATGCATGGCTAATCTTTTCCTTTAGTTGAATGTAAAACAGTCAAGGAGTGGAACGTGAAGGCCAAAGATCATTAAGTTACGATGCATTTCCTTCACAGCATCAAAGAAAGCATAGCCTAGAGTGGTGCGGTTTGTTCTGCAGTAGCAGCGTGGGAATGTTTCAAGAGCACAAAGATGACTGCATGTAGGCAATATCAAAGGCCTAATGCACAGTTGTATTATGTATGCGAAGCAGCACACTGCATATTGTATGCGAAGCAGCACACTGCATATTGTGCTCTGAGAAAGGAAAAGTGAGAAATGTAACCTTAGGTCGTGGTCAATATGTGTTTCCAGTCACCTGAAACATGAACATATTAAATCACATAATTTAGCGTAGTGCTACTGTGACTTCATTCATCTTTATTTATTGCTTTGGGCATTTCCTAGAAGCTAATATGTGCGTATATAATACTGTATTTTATGTTGCATGCATGCATTTTTTTAAATTACCGCACTTCCTTGGAAAAATAGTCGCTACTACTATGAAAAAACGTTTTCTTTTTGTATGCATATGCGTGTCTTTGCCTATAATCTTAATCAACATCTTCCTTTTCTCACTTCTTTCAATTATTTTTTTTACATCACGTCGTCCCGCTCGCCCTCTCTGCTTTCTTTTCTCCCATTGCTACTCTCCACCTTATCTGCTGCAACAGGGAAAAAATAAAATAAGCTGCAAACATGAAATAAATTATGAATCATTTCTATAGGCAGCTACACCTGTAGTGAACTACACTGCAGAGAATGATGAAAACAAAAGCAATAAATCAAGGCAGATCCACAAGTCAGAGGCAATAGTCCTGCAGAAATATTCTATAGTCATCTCTCTAGAGAGCAGTGAAACAACCGTAATCCCTCATGTTTTTGATAGGTTTAACAATCTAATGTTAGCAGCTAGAAAGGATAATTTGGCATATATTGTTTGGAGGAAGCTAAATGCTGAAGACACTGTAGTTGCAGAACTCCCACTATTCGAATATTAAATGCAACACATTGTGAAATGTTCCACCTGCTTCTTCTTTTATGTCTTATAGAAGTTTGTGATGATGATTTTCTTTTTGTGATTTTCTCCCCACCAGCAGTCTAAAAATATCTGAAGGTTTTCATTTCTTGTCTTAAAAGTTTTATTTTACAAAATCAGTGTTGTCGACATTGATCAGACTCAGCATTTTTATTTCTACATCAATAATTTTTATATTAAAATATATACGGGCACTCTGTGGATTGAATTGGGTGTACTTAGTAAGTGTATGCTTCATGATGTTTTTATGTCATTATGCAAATGTACTGTTTATAAGGTCGTGGAAACCTGCAGCCAGCTAAGACTAGGATTTACTTACCTGGATGATTGAGCATGCATCAAGAGGATGTTGTGTTGCTCTTTTAAGTGTTAAAATTCTGTTTTTAAGCATTCTAAATGCATTTCTCTCCCTTGTGTCTGAGGTTTTTTTGGGAGAGCTCAGGTATAAATATTAAAATCATCAGAGGCTGGCTGTGTTTGTGGATTGTAAACACATCTGTCACTACTGTTTAATAGGTAAACAAGTCTGACCGCTTTCTGTTTGTTTGTAAACAACCATGTCCCTGTGTGATATGAAAGGTCATTAAAACAACCTGATTGCCACTTTCTACTCTAGCTGAACTGTCTGCACCTCTGTGCGCTGATTCGGGGGCACATTTCATTTACATTTAAATTACTGGGCCATAGATGATGGTCTACACATTGCAATTTGCAGTGAATCAAAACTTATTTTGTTAACTCATCAGCACTGTGAGCGTAAAGCTCAGTCAGTTGACCTCAGAAACAAGTGCTGAGGAAAAGGGATGGAAGTCAAGGGAGCGGAGGAGGACGGTATACGACATGCAGATGTGCTTCCACTTTAGTAAAACCTTTTCTGAATGCCTTTCAATTAACCCACACAAAAGGAGTCAACCTTCTGCTTTTTAAGGTAATAAGACGGGTCTAAATATCAGTAATGTTTATTTTAGTCAGACTTTTTCTGCTGTTGTAGCTTTGCTAATAGAATTTCAAAATCAGACATCAAGTTGTTTGGAGTGAGAAAAACCTATTAATCCAGGTCTCTTATAAAATAATTGCTCTTCTGATACATGGGAAGCCGAGCAGGAAATTTTAGTTTGTTATTGCAGGGCTCAGGCCAATTTAAAGCATACATTTTTTATATGGGCATCCAAACTGAGACAATAATATAAAGACTAGTAAAAGTTTCCTGAAAGAAACATTTTTATGAAGCATTTATGAAGCAGTGAAATTTGTTTTATTCCTAGCAGTTGTCTTTAGTCTTGGAATACGTTTTGTATCCTTACAGTAAATATGCTCAACCTTGAACTGCTGTTATTTAAATCCAGTGTCAGTAATAATCCAGTTCAGTGGATGCAAAGAAGTACTTTAAATGTGTTTGTATTTGTGTTTGCATATCAATCCCCTGGGAAGACTCAATAATGAAGAACAGAATAGAAGCAGCACGGGACTCTGTCAACATTGAACCATTGTGTGTGTTTGAGTTTTACTGTGTGTGCACAGGCAAAATGGCAGCATATTTGATAAGCTGATGTATTGTCTCAGTGTGTGTGTGTGTGTGTGTGTGTGTGTGTGTGTGTGTGTGTCAGAGTGGCAGTGATCCATTGACCTGACAGCTCTTCCTGAGGGAGTGCACACATCCCTGTCATTACTGCAGTACCGACTGCTGATTGACTGCTTTCAGCACTGCTCAGGAGATGTCTGTCAGTCAGGCAGTCACACTGTTGATTTCAAACCAAAGTCAACACACTTGAGCGCCGCTGACAGAATAGACTGGTCATTGATGAATTTCAAAGTACATTTGATAAACAGTTTTATTTCTCAAAGTTGGTCAGCAAATGCACTGATTTAGCTGACGAAGAAGAACAGCACTGTTATCTTGGCATCGGTATTTTTTTGTGCTTTTGTAGAAAAAAACCCTATAACAGTTATCTAGAAACTGTGTGGCTTGTTGTATTGTAGTTGTTCTAGTAGTAAATGTGAAACTCGTTTATCAGCACAAGCAGATTCTTTTTTTGCCATGTGGAGATGACACAGCACAGAAGTAGTTTAATTAATAATAATAATAATAATAATAATAATAATAATAATAATAATAATAATAATAATAATAATAATAATAATAATGAATTACTAAAGTTATAACTTACTGGTTGCTTATGTATTTGTTCATCAGCTATAAATAAAAGAGTGAAAAGTAACCAGTTAGAAATCACCCTATGGAGTACTTTGTTAAAGTGTGTCTTTCTTGTACCACATGACACCATCTCTTATATACATGTGTAGCTGTTATGTTTAGCAATATAGACAAAGCAGTGTGAAGGAAAGAACTTCATACACACATTTATATGTTTGTTTAGTTGTTTTGTGTTTGTCAACCCTCTATGAAAAAAAACTCCAGGATTTTGTTTATTTCCAACTAATCATTTGTTATTATTGATTAAACAATTAAACTTGTTAAAGGGATGGACTCGAGATTTTGTGTTTATTTTGTGTTTAAGGCCACACACACACACACACACACACACACACACACACACACACACACACACACACACACACACACACATATATATATATGTATATATATGTATGTATATATATATATATGTATGTATGTATGTATGTTGACTGGCATCTTGATGGTTAGTATAGTAGGATGCTACAAAAAACAAATAGCTAGCATATCAGCCATGCTGTGGCATTCTGTTAGAGCAGCGGTCCCCAACCTTTTTTGCGCCACGGACCGGGAAAACCGAGTAAACAATAAAAACGATAACAAAATAATGCTGAAAACCGATAAAACCCTGAAAACTATACATTTCACACGTGAGCCTCAACTGTCGCGGCCCGATACCAAATGACTCACGGACCAGTACCGGTCCGAGGCCCGGGGGTTGGGGGACCGCTGTGTTAGAGCATGCAAGGCGCAAGGCAGGCAGTGCTTGCCCTATGAAACATAAAAATAGACATCATCAATTAAAACCTACCCAGGTGAAAACAAACTCTTTCCTTACATCTTAGACAATATTCAGTTGCTTAAAGGATCTCTTATTGCCATCCAGTAGATGATGCCATCTTGAGGCCACAAATGGCAATTGTCTCTGGAAGCTAGATTGACTCTGCTTGCCACTGGAATCTATAAGATGTTCTCTTACTAACCACCTCGGCCAACATGTATTGTAGAAGAGTTAGTGTGGTAAGAAGAAACATCCAATAACTCCTTTTGCACATAAGCAAGGAAGCCCTAATAAACAAGAGGGGGCATCCAATCCTAGCATGTCCAGTTTATTAAAACAGGTGCCGGCTGTTTTATTGAACAGGTGGAGGCTCAGATTTACATCTGTGAGAAATCATTGATTGACTGAATGTACTAAGTTTAACCAGCTGTTTTGCTAATAAACCACCTTAATTTTTCATTAGCATTTTAAATCCCCCTGTAGATATTGTCAGTAAACATCATCATCATCTAACTAAACAACTAATAATACCTTAAATTGCTTTAGACAGGACGGAGCCCAGAAAAGGGAAAAGAGTCCAGAAAGACTGTAGCTATGTGGTCATCATCTCTGCTTGTAAAAGTCACTACATGTCACTCCAGATAAGCTCAATTTTTTTGTCTTTAGGACTTCAGCAGCTACCATTATACCATTTGAGGGCAACAAGGGCTGCCGTTCATCTGCTTTGCTTTGTTTTCTTTCTCAACAGTTTAGTAAAATAGGTAGAAAAGGCTGGCAATGAAACTATTTGATAAAGGATTTCTATTTTTCAGTATAACACATATACTGTATCTAAGCTATCTCTATTCACCATGATCACCAGTATACTGTAAGTGAAGGAACATGGAGGTCACGGAAGGTTGCAGAAGGCAACTTTAAACAGATGTAATTTAGCTTATGTATGTATGTAGCCCAAGTCTCAAAATACCACAAAGCTAAGGAAATAATGTTAACACAGATACTCTGAGGAAAAATGAAAAATGAAAGCATGATATAGCCTTGAAACATACGAAGCACCCATGCAGTGTTTTGGTATATAAAACCTGTAAGTAATCTATTAACCTTTAAAGACCTGCTTCAAGTATTTTAATTCAAACTTACTTGTTTGTTTTTTGGGCTTTATTTGTTGTTGTTGTTGTTGTTGTTTTTTAATGAATGGATGTTGGTAGTCACATTTAAATCATATGCATACTTTTGCCATGATTGCATGTATATATAAAATGTAGTTTAGCCTGAGGGGAGCGTAGGTTTATTCAACAAGGAAAAATTAAAACACAAAGTACATGTGCAAAGTACTTAATAAAACATTTTAACTGTTTTTTGTGGGTGTATGGAGTCTATATTTTTACATTATACACCGACATGGTGAATTAAATATGTGATTTCTTTCATCATACTAAAGGAAAATAAACAGGAACAAAACCAGAGAGAATGATAAGTCGAAAATAGTGCAGCTCCCATTTGACACACGCACAAAGAAAGAGAAAAAACAATTTAGCAGTTTCAATTTATTTCTTCAAAATGTTCTGATCAACAGCTTATGACACAGGTTATTAAGCACAGAAACTACACACACACACACACACACACACACACACACACACACACACACACACACACACACAGTGTTTTTGAACTCCAGCCTTGTAAAGGATTGTTCTGCTCAGCACCTTCACATCTGTTTAATTGACTTGTCAGCACAGTATTTTTATCCTGCTCCCCTGTGTAAGTGTGTGTGTGTGTGTGTGTGTGTGTGTGTGTGTGTGTGTGTGTGTGTGTGAGAGAGAGAGAGAGAGAGAGAGAGCGAATTGGTATGTGTGTCTGTGTCTGCAGTCCTTCCCAGTGTCCTCTGTACTGGTGTTACTCCCTAGGCACTATGGCAAACAAACCTATAGGAGTGTGTGTGTGTGTGTGTGTGTGTGTGTGTACAATTGTGCTGGGCAGGCCTGGGGGGTATTTTCCTGCTGTGTGCTGCCCTCTGATAGGCTGAAGCCTGTGGGCACTTCCTGGTCTCTTCCTGTCCCAAAGCTTTTTGTGTGTACTTGTATTTCAGATGTTGTGGGGACATAAATATGTTTACAAATTCAGGGTTTGTTTTTAATTTATTTATTTATTTTGGTGCTAAAAGTAAACCTCCACAATTAAATCTTATGTTGAAGTTATAAAATGCAGTAAATGAATCTAGATGGAATGCTGATCTTAACCTGTTACTACAGTTAATCTGGCTAAACAAATATGAGGCTTGAGAGCTCACAGAATTGAAAAAGGCTTCACAGACAGATAGACACAGAGGTTTAAAGAAAATGACAGTATATCAGAGGAAAAATTGCTGAACTTGAGAATATATTGTAAAATTGAAAATATTGTACATGCTGCAATGTTGCACCTGCGTATACAAAAAGATTGTATTTCTCTCATTTGCTGTGGTTCCTGTTGCTTTTTTCAAAAATTATTTAAAGGCAAAAATATATCACAATTTTAAGAATTATGTTCAGTATCATAGACGACCCCCGTTTGGGCAACCATTTGGTGACAGGAAGAAACCTCCAGCAGAACCACGCTCAGCGACGGGAAAACAGTTGGACATGAGGGAAAGAAGACAGGGCAAAAGACACGCTGTGGAAGAGAGATTAATAATAATTAATGTTTAGATACAGAGTGGTGTATAATCACATAGTGAGTGAAAAAAGGTGAGTGAAGAAGAAACACTCGTCATGGGAAGTGCTCAACAACCTAGGCTTATTGCAGCGTAACAAAAGGAGGATTCAGAGGCACCCGATTCAGCTCTAACTAAAAGCCTCATCAAACTGGAAAGTTAAGAGGGTGTCTGTCTCCCAAATTCAAACTGGAAGCTAGTTTCACAGAAGAGCGATCTGAAAGCTGAAGGTTCTGCCTCTGATTCTACTTTTAAATATCTAGAAACAATAAGTAAACTAGCAGTTTGAGAGCAAAGTATTCTGTTGAGGTGGATATGGTACTGTGAATGTCCTTAGGATAAGATGGGTCCTGATTATTTAAGACCTTGTATGTGAGGAGAAAGGTCATAAATTCAGTTTGGGATTTTGTAGGGAACCAATGAAGAGAAGCCAATGTGGGAGAAATATGCTCTCTCTTTCTTGTCCCTTCAGTACTCTCGCTACAGCATTCTGGATCAACTGAAAGTAATGAATTACAATAGCCTAGCCTAAAAGTAATAAATGCAATGAACTAGTTCTTCATCGTCACTCTGAGACACAGCATATCAGCACAAACACCTCAAATCAACTGTCAAGCATGGTGATGGAGAGGTGATAATTATGCTTTTTCTTGCAACCACAGGAGTTGGGCACTTTGCAATCATTGACTCGATGATGAACTCCTCTGCATACAAAAGTATTCTAGAGTCAAATGTGAGGACATCCATCTGACATCTAAAGCATGGACGAAATTAGGTCATACAACTCTAGGACAATGATTTGGGATCCAAATCCAACAAATGATACAAACACAACAGCAAATCTACAACAGAATGACTGAAAAAGAAACGGATCAAGCTGACTGACTGAAAAGCTGTGGTGGGACCTAAAGAGATTTGCATAAATGAATGCCCACAAACCTCAATGATCTGAAGCAATAAAGTATTCTTCCAGAAAAGAAGTAATTCAACTTATTGTTGCTGAAGGAAATTCTACAAGCTGTTTAATCCTGTGTACTTAGTTTTTCCACATATTTCTTCTGGAGTTTGGCTTAGCTTTTTTTTTTTTAAAAACAAAAAACTAATAGCTGTATCAATTTTTATAACACCCTGATATGTAAAACATTGTAATCGACCAAAGGTGTACTTTCTTAGTTTGCCAAAGCCATGATGAATTTATTTCTTTTAATAACACGTATCGTTATTGACTAGCAGTTGCGGTTTACCCAATCTGAAACCTAATTATGAGAGTGATGACAACCGACAACAGCTATTTCATGAGGTGAGAACGTTTGACAACACGTACAATAGATAGAAGAATTGACTCTTCTGTTGTGATTTATAATTGTATCTCCATCTGCCTGGTAGAAATTGTTTTGCTTTATTTGCAGCTCCAGTGTAGAGTTTAAATTACTTCCTCGCTAAGAAAAGAACTGTATTGTTAGTCCTTCAAACCTGCTGCCTATTTGCTTTGTTGGCCTTTTGTTTCTCATCCAGTTCTGTAATTATTTCTATGCAGTAACTGTTGTTCCCACCTCAAAAGATTCACCTCAAATGTGTAATAGTTAATTGAAAATCCTTTCTAAGGCAAAGTAGAGGCACACATCAATTTTCTAGTCATTTATTAGGTATTATCAGGATATATGGAGCATGGCTGTGCTGATCAGCACTAATCATTTCTGATTTGACTCATAAGTTTGTGGCATTTCAAGTTTCATATGTTGTAAGGATAATATAAACCAGGAAAAACTTTTTCCGTTGCCTCTTGCTAAACAATATCCTGCAGTTTAGGTGATTTAAATCAGTGAAATTTGCCATCTTGCACCACATGGATAAGGAGGAAAATGTGTTTGCCCTTCATCTTGTTTAGTTACTCTCACTGGGATCATTATGGATATCTGTCTCTTTGCCTTTATCCTCACAGTGGAATTCAAAAATTGGGAGCTGCTTCTTTCTTCAGGCTTTGGCTACAGACACCGTAGCTACTCAACACTGACAGAGATCACAGTCATTAATCTGTTAAAAACAATAAACATCTGGCTTTCTGTCTTCCACATATTGCACCAATATGGTGCAACATGAGCCAATTAAAAACTTTTATACACACAGACACAAGCTTTTGTTCAAACACTCTTGATTACACTCTGTAATTCAGAGGACTGCATACACACTTACTGGAATCGGCATGCGCATACACACACACACATGTTCACGCATTAAAAATAGACAAACATTAAAGAGTTTGAGGAAATTAAGAGAAACACATAAAGAACTTCAGAACTCCAATTCCCAACCTCCCACTGGGGCAATCCCAGTGCTTTTCTTGCCTTTAGAACCAATCGGGAAAGAGCTAAATGAGCCTCAGTCATCAGAGGACTGAGTGATTGGTTTGGGGCTTTGAGGACGAGATAGGGACTCTCAGAGAAACACATTCATTCCAAAATCCCAAGCAAGACTTAGTCAGGCACCACATGTTGAAGACAAATTTGTTTACAGAGGCTGATTTTCACAGTGACGTGGCTAAATCTCAGATGAGTCACATGAGTGAATATTACAGATAATGTTAGAAAATGTGGGATTAAACCTAACAGTGCAGCCTCAGATTGTTATTTTTACAGCACTGACATTAGCTGTTGCAGTTTGTGTCCCTCAGGATGCTGCAACGTCGTCATAGGTTAGTTGGGTGTCACATGCTTCTTTTCTTGAGATCACAGCTTCATTTAAAGATTTCATTATGCTGTGCTGTAAAATGGCCTTCATAAATTGCCAAGTTAGTGCGATGAAGGGGTTTGTGTGATCCCAGGAGCTATGTTGTCCAGGGCAATTTGCGCATGGTAGGATCTCCACAGGAGGGAGATAGGCCTGTGATTGACAGACAGATTGGTGCTGAGCTGAGCAGGAAAGCAAAACTGTAACTATATCAGTCAGTCTACATTGTCACTGTCACCTACGGCCACAAGCTGTGGGAAGTGACCGAAAGAAAAAAGTTGTGAATACAAGCTGCAGAAATGAGCTTCCACAGAAATGGGGAGAAGAGCTTGGTCATTCAGAAGAAGGAGCTCAAAGAAGAGATGCTCTTCCTCCACACTGAAAGGAAAGAGTGGAGAAGGTCCAGGTTCTGACTAGGATGGCCTTTTAGGTGAGGTGTTTAAGGAATGTTTAACTGGTAGAGACCTCAGGGTGAGACCCAGGATGCACTGAATGGATTAGCTCTTGGCTGGTTTGGTAAAACATCTTGATGATCCCTAAGACTTTGGAGGAAATATTCTGTGGACTGATGATACAAAAGCTGAACTTTTTGCAAGGTTTGAGTCCCGTTACATCTGCATAAACTTAATACAGCATTTTATAAACAGAACATGATACCAAGAGCCAAACATGGTGGTCTTTGGCTGCTTTGCTACCACAGGATCTGAACTTGTTGTTATTAACTCAAACTTACTTGGTTTCTGCAGCAGGACCCAAAACACACCAGCAAGTGTGTTTAATGGCTCTGAAAGGCACAAGGAAATAAAATATCGGTTTTTGTGTGCCCTAGTCAAACTCCAGACTTAAATCCAATTAAGATAGTGGACCTTAACTGTTCATGCTTGAAACCCTCCAATGTGAATTAAATTCTGGAACAAAGTGTGGGCCACAATTCTTCCACAGCATTGTGAAAGACTCCAGTTACCTGTTATTGCAAACTCTTTACTGCATTTCTTGGTGCCAAGGGTGGCACAACAAGTTATTAGGTTTGGGGGCAATTACTTTTTTACACAGGTAGGTTTGGATAGCTTTCTTCACTTATTAAAGGAATTCATCTTTTAAAAACTGCTTTTGTATTTATTAGAGTTGTCTTTGTTTAGTCTTAGAAATTGTTCAGTGATCTGAAACATGTAAATGTTATACATGAAAAAACAAAATAACAAGAAGAAATCAAACAGGAGGCAAATACTTTTCAAATCAAATCAAATCAAATCACTTTTATTGTCACATCACATGTGCAGGTACATTGGTACAGCACATGCGAGTGAAATTCTTGTGTGCGAGCTTCACAAGCAACAGAGTTGTACAAAATACAATAATGTAAACAAGCAAAATACAAGAATGGCCAACCTGAAACTAATAAATGTATGTACAATATATAATAGTATATGCAAAAAAAAAAAAAAAATTCTGGATGTGTATACTAAATGTTTTTCTACGTGTGTGTGTGTGTACACATATTTTACAAATTAAATAGAGTCAATAAATAAAATATATAAAAATATACAGAGTTGAGACATGTGCAAAACAGTGGCATTACTGTACAGTATGGAGTGCATAATGTTAAAGTTCCAGTAGTGAAGCTGAGGTGTCTATGACGTGTTCAGTAGTCTGATGGCCTGGTGGAAGAAGCTGTCTCTCAGTCTGCTGGTACGGGACCGGATGCTGCAGAACCTCCTTCCTGATGGAAGTAGTCTGAACAGTTTATGGCTGGGGTGACTGGAGTCCTTGATAATCCTCCCCGCTTTCCTCAGGCAGCGCTTCCTATAGATGTCTTGGAGGGAGGGAAGCTCACCTCCAATTATCCGTTCAGATCACCGCACTACTCGCTGGAGAGCTTTGCAGTTGTAGGCGGTGCTGTTGCCATACCAGGTGGTGATGCATCCAGTGAGGATGCTCTCAATGGCACAGTGATAGAAGGTCCTGAGGATGTGGGGGCTCATGCCGAATCTTTTCAGTCTCCTGAGAAAGAAGAGGCGCTGCTGCGCCTTCTTCACTGTGTTGTTTGTGTGTACTGACCACGTAAGATCCTCAGCCAGATGTACACCAAGGAACCGGAAGCTGCTCACTCTCTCCACAGCAGCGCCGTTGATGGTGATGGGGGTGTGTACTTCTCTGCACCTCCGGAAGTCCACTATCAACTCCTTTGTCTTTGCGACGTTGAGGGTGAGATGGTTGTCTTGACACCAGTGGGTCAGGGCGCTGACCTCCTCCCTGTAAGCCGTCTCATCACCATTGGTGATAAGACCCACCACTGTAGTGTTGTCACAATGATGTTGGAGTTGTTAGTGGCCGTGCAGTCGTGGGTGTAGAGTGAGTATAGGAGAGGGCTCAGTACACACCCCTGTGGAGCACCAGTGTTCAGTGTGATGGGGGATGAGGTGATGCTGCCCAGTCTGACCACTTGGCGTCTGTCAGACAGGAAGCTAAGGATCCAGCTGCAGAGGGAGCTGCTCAGTCCTAGATCCTGCAGTTTCCTGTCCAGCTTCGAGGGAACGATGGTATTGAATGCTGAGCTGTAATCTACAAACAGCATTCTCACATACGTGTCTCTCTTCTCCAGGTGTGACAGGGCAGTGTGTAGTGTCAGGGCTATGGCATCATCAGTGGACCTGTTGTGGCGGTATGCGAACTGTAGAGGGTCCAGTGAGTCGGGTAGTGCAGAGCGGATGAAGTCCCTGACCAGCTTCTCGAAGCATTTGCTCACGATGGGGGTCAGGGCTACAGGTTGCCAGTCGTTCAATGAGGAGATGGTGGAGGATTTGGGTACAGGGACGATGGTGGCCATTTTGAAGCAGGCTGGGACTACAGACAGAGAGAGGGAAAGGTTGAAGATGTGCGTGAACACTCCAGCCAGCTGAGCCGCGCATGACTTGAGGACGCGGCCGGGAATCCCGTCCGGACCTGTAGCTTTGCGTGCATTCACCTTCCTGAAGCACTTCTGCACATCCTCCTCAGACACAGTGTGCGCACTGATGTCATCCGCGGTGCGCACACTGTCTCACTCTCTCATGGTGTTCGCTGTGTCGAATCTAGCGTAGAATACGTTTAGATCCTCACACAGACAGATGCTTTTTCATAGCATTATAATATTAACAAATTTAATAAGAAGAAACTGATATAGATATCAACAAGGAAACAACCTAAAGCAAGCATACTGAACATGGAGACAATAAGACTCGCAGTAAACATAAAGATAGATACAAGGGAACATGTGAGGACAAAAACATGGACAGGATGAGAAAGATGAGCCAGAGGTCGGAGCAGATAAGAAAACACAGAAGAAACTTAAACTACTACTGATACAAATCAGAAGTCAAAGATGTCAGAGGAAATAAAGCTTCCAATATACTAGAATTAAAAACATCAAACCAAGAACCCAAAAATCTAACAAGCACAGGAATCAAAACTTCGAATACCTGGAATTTAAAAAATAAATAAATAAATAAAAACATCATAAACAGAGAAAAATTCTCCCAAACTCCCAAATGACAAAAACCCTTCTGATAATAACAACAGATGTTTAGTACATGGACTCCAAATAAAAGAGTGTTTTGTTTAGTGTGCGTACACTGAGCATTGGGCTAGTAGGGTTCTTACTCTGAGCTGTTAGCTAACAGAATCAGTGCATGGACTCCTGTCATATTATTACATTTGAGGCGTTAGCTGGCGAAGTTAGAATGGATATTTTCCCTCCCTGGGTGCTCCTGGGAGGATAAACAGGCCATCCATAATTAACAGCCGCTCCGCCTGCATTCTGATCCACTCTGCTTTAAAAAGAACAACTGTCACCATCAGTTAGAGAGGGGGAGAGGGGGATGAGTAGCAGTAGAGTGGGTGGAACACAGACACACACACACAGAGAGATGGGGAGATCATGCTCAGGAAAAGATTTGCTTCCTGTATATTAAAAGCACCGTTACACATTCTCTCTCCTAGTTTGATGTGCTTTGCATTTCTTGGAAAAAGCTGATCCAGTCAACATCACTGCTGTTTGGTTTACAGCTGGAGAACCTAGGAAGAGTAGTGTGAGTTAAGTGCAGTTGTTTGGGTGATCTTCATACTGTGTTGTGAGTATGATATGTGTTGTGCTTAGCCTGCAGTGTGACTTTAATAACTGGATGATCGTAGGCTCTCTAAGGACAGTGTCTCCACAGCAGCTCACGAACTCCATCTCATTCTAAACTCAAACTGTAGGAAACCTGCCACAGCTTAGTGAGGTCGTGTTTTGGATGTTTTCTTTAGTTAATATCTGCTGCCTCACTGTCACCGCAGTGGTTTTGTCACAGCTAATAACGGCTGCGTTTCCTCTTTGATTTACCAGTGGCTGGCTCTGTTACTATAGTTCCTTTCATTAGAACCTACTTGGATCGACTCGCCACGGCTCACCACAGCCTGACTCCAATCAACTGGTTTTCCATTGGAATCGAGTACCACCTAATGTGCGTAGTTGTTGTTATAACAATGCATTCCAGCATCCGTGACGCAATAAGTATGCGCCACAAACGGCACAACAAAGGTGGGTGTCGAGGCGACGATATACCTGCTGCTCAGTCTGTGGCTTTTCATCAGACTCAGTGGAACATGGCGTTGTTTTTGTAGCCATTTCCCTCGTTGCCAGGTTTCAAAAATGGTAGTTTTGATTTTTGTGAACAAGACGCTCTCATGACTCATCGAGTGACACCACTAACTGCTCAGATTTTTTTTAATTAAAGCAACACACAGAGAGCATATTGCACTAACTGTAAACTTCCATGGACCTGGATTACAGTCCAAGACAAACACTGAATCACTGCAGCTAAATTTTGGCAATAGGTGACTTGCAGTTCTTGATTTTTATATCCTTTTTGTTGTTGTTGTATTGTGATAACGGTGTTTCCTCTCATTTAACATGGCAAAACACCACCAAAGCCTCTGGCATAAATAAAGTTAAAGATGTGTTTGTCTTATATTATGACAGCATTAGTAGGCAACTAAAATCAGCTGTTTGCTCTAGTCATTATTTCTTGGATTGACGAACGACTTCAGCCACAAACCCATGCCAACTTTCCATACAGACATATTTTAAACAGATTAGAGATGATGTCACTGATCAAGTTCTTACAATGACTCACTGATGACGATGACTCCTCTGGGTCCTCAGAATGATGTCATCAGTTTAAATAACATGCCGGTGATAACCTACAGCGTTACTAATTTAAAAAAAGACACATGTTTAATTCAAAACATGCACACATCAGGCTCACATATGTGGGAAAGGTACACATAGTTCCATGTAAGTGCTTGCATATGACACACACATTCACACGCACGAGCCCAAACACAGGGAGAAACATGTATATTCTTACTCACCCAGAACACATTTTGCCTCTGGCTCTCAAATGAACAATCTGTGACTTTATAATGTATTTAGTCAGAACATATTCAACATGAAAGCAGGAAGCTTCTACTGTGCTTCTCCGAATGAAAGGATGCAATTATCCAGAGCTTTTACAAAACAGAATATTTCCACCTGCTGAACCTGCCAGCTAATTCAAACCGTAAACAACAACAATGCAATATTTTATACCTCCACCAAGGCTGACAAGTTCCCTCAACACTATACATGGACTGAGTTTGAAGATCCAGAAGTATTTCTGAATCTGTATTAGTTTGTGATATTACCTTAAGAAGATCGAGACAATATATGCCAGTTTTGGATATTTCAATTTGACAAGCATATAAAGATATGATATGAAATCTACAATTTCAGTGTGAATTGCAATGTAAACTGAATCCTTCCAGTCCTTACTAGATCCAGATCTGAAGTCAGATTGATGTTCAAATAAGGCAAAGCCCCACCTTCGGTAAAGTTTTAATCCAAATCAGTGGTTAACACCAAATCGTGTTTATAGTTAAGGTAAACCCCCCAAAAAATAGTTAAAAAAAGAAAAAGGTACAGGCAAATCTAGATATTGTACTAAAGATATTGTTCTGCAGCATCCGGTCCCGTACCAGCAGACTGAGAGACAGCTTTTTCCATCAGGCCATCAGACTGCTGAACACTTCATAGACACCTCAGCTTCACTACTGGAACTTTAACATTATGCACTCCATACTGTACAGTAATGCCACTGTTTTGCACATGTCTCACTCTGTATATTTTATTTTATTTATTTTATATATTTTATTTATTGTTTACTCTATTTAATTTGTAAAATATGTGTACACACACACACACACACACACACACACGTAGAAAAATATTTAGTATACACATCCAGAAATGCATATACTATTATATATTGTACATATATTTATTAGTTTCAGATGTAGCCATTCTTGTATTTTGCTTGTTTACATTATTGTATTTTGCACAACTCTGTTGCTTGTGAAGCTCGCACACAAGAATTTCACTCACATGTGCTGTACCAATGTACCTGCACATGTGATGTGACAATAAAAGTGATTTGATTTGATTTGATTTAAAGTAGTTGTACTTTTCATTTTGCATTTTTCATTTTGATTCATAATTACAAATAATATTTAACTTAAGTAATTGAAATAATAACCTCTTGTGAATCACCACTCTACCATGATGAATGGATTTTTGTGTTCCAGTGATTCCAGGAGCTCTGAGTTGTTGTTGTTGTTGTTGGGTTCAGTTTCCCCATCACCAAATTGCTCCTGGGTGAGGACTTGGAGTAGAGCTGCTACTCCACATTGAAAGTGCCAGTTGAGGTGGTTTGGGTATCTGAATAAATGCCTCCTAGGTGAGGTTTTTTAGATATGTCTTACCAGGAGAAGAACAAGGCAGACCCAGGGTATGCTGGCTATCCTTTCCAGCTCACTCTGAGCTCAAATGGATTGCCAGGAAGGTGGGTCGGTGGATGGATGGATGGATGGATGGATGGATGGTTATTTACCTTATACTGGGCCTTGGTTCAGCACCTATGTTCAAGCACGAACCATTTTAGTACTCTCTCTGTCCATTTGAGCAAACTTTCTTCTGATTGTCCGAAAACATGTGAACAAAAGGTTTGGACTGCAGGACATTATTGGGAATGCTTGCTATCACTGGCACCATACAAAGCTGAGACAGAATAAACAAAAAGCACCAGTGTGGTATTTCTTAACTACTCTGCCTACTGTGTCCTGCATTTGAGTTGTTAACCTGTTGCTCTGTGTTTATATCGATAATGTTCTGGATTTTAAATGAATGAGCACATTTGCATACTTTTTTGGCAGTTTTACACATTATGTCTGATTTGCAGCTTATTTATAATAAATGTGTGTTATTGTGTAAGATGCTTGCATCAGAATCCAGGACAGTTGTCATGGGGACCAGACGGATGGTGAAACAACAGTTGATTGTACTGAATGTTACTGGCACGAAAAAGTAGCACTGTTCCTTTGTGTCTTCTCTCCTTTGTACCATCACTCCTCCTTTGTCCCCCCTTCTTCTTCACTCTCCTCTCCTGTCTTCCCTTGAGTTTCCTCTCCTCTCTCTTCCTTTCTTTTTGCCCCTTGTCTCCCCCTATATTCTCCCCTCTCTTGCCTTACTTGTGCTCCCATTCTCTACAAATCTATATGCAATCATCCTACTGCAGCAGCCGAATTTAAATGTGGAACAAATGTTGTGACAGACTAAAGCTGGATAGAAGTCCTTATCCGCAGAGTGAGAACTGAATTATCCTGCTTGAGTGAGCTGCTGACACACACATATTGAGAGGAAGAGAGAGAGAGGGGGCAAGTCTCAATGGAATTAAAACAACCTTTCTGTCTGTCTACCAGTAACCCTGGAAGTCAGTAATTACTTAATTCCACTGTGGAGACATTCAAACATTTTCTTTGACTTAAAGTTGTCAGGTTTTGCCTTTCCTCAGCGGTAGCCGTGAGCCACCAGGACACCTGTGGAAGGAAACTTAAATAGTTATTCCAGCAATGTAGCATTAGCCCTGGATAGAGTTGGGCGGCTTTAAATGAAAGGACTGCATTCGTCAGACCTTGTCTGAAACTCAATCAATGAAAATCCATATTGGAGGACTAAAATAATCTGAGATAACCTGAGATAACTAAAATAATCTGAGATGTGGCTCTTTGATTTTTTTCTCTTTATTCTGCTAATCTTGTAAAAACAATAGAGTGTGCCTGGTGTCACAAACAACTTAAAATAAACCACAAAGGGAGTGATCAGGTAGTTTATCCTGGGTAAGTACAAAGTGACTACAAAGTTACTTAAGTTGGAGTTAAGCATCATCTCATGCTAGAGGTGCATGTTTTTCCCATGTTTTTTCTTATTCCCAATATGGAATCAAATATTATTAACACGTTAATGTGGATACAAATGCTGTGGGAAAAAGTTATGCTGCATAAGAATTTTAACTTTCTGTGGGTTGCATTTCATAACTTGCTGTACCAGGATGTCATCTGGGAAATACTGCAACATTTCACATACTTAGGTATTAGAAAGAAAGGATGAGGTTGCAGGACAGCTGATTTAAATTCATTTTATTATAGTGCATGGAAGTGAAATCACTCTCTGATGATTAAATGAGAAAGAAATAGAAAGAAATACAACACAGCTTTCTTCTTGTTTTATTTCTTATTATCTTAACAGAGATTTATAAAGATATCTTAAGTAATCAGGTAATTCTTGGATCTTTTACAGTTTTGTCTACATTTTCATTCAAATAATGCAAACTGGTTCCAACCCCCCCAAAAAGCTTCTAAAATTAATAACGTCCCAAAAAGATTATTTTGCACCAAAATGGGTCCCAGCAAAGCTTGCTCTAATTGTTCACTGCAGACAAAACAGTTGTTTATTAGAGACTTTGTGTTGTTGCAATCCAAAATGTTTTTATTTTGGGTCATTCAGCCTGGATGATCCAGATTGCTGCTATTACAATAACATCACATCAATGTTTAATAGTCTGCAATGCAGAGATAACGCCTCTGATAGTCAGTGTGTGTGTGTGTGTGTGTGTGTGTGTGTGTGTGTGTGTGTGTGTGTGTAGGTGTGTGTGTGAGAGAGGGAGAGAGGTTTTGCATGTCACTGACAAAAAAGAAAGAGAAACAAAAATGATGAGTGTGAGGGATAACACATAAATACATTCAAGTGTAACCATATAACTCAGTTTCCATTAACATTTTTTGAGTCTCACAATCATCCTCAAAGTTGAACTGTTATTTTTGGTCATCCCAGAACGGCGCGCCAATCCTGTTTCATAACAATTTGATTTATTCTGCCAACAGGGACAACGATAAGAAAGCTGATAGTGCTGCCAAGTCCTCAAAGAGCAGAGTACAGAAGACAAAACATGAAACATTCAGCAGAATTTGGCAGCTGCTTTTTGAGTGTAAATAAATCAATTAGATGTACAGTGCCTAGAATAAAACACATTTTCCATTGCTATGGGCCCATTTTCTGGTCCAGAGCTGCTGGTGTTCTTATGAAATGGAGCTCATTTAGTAGAAAAAAAACCCTCAAAAGAAACCAGGAGCAATAATAATCACAAATATTTTCACTGCACCACAGTAACTCAAGAATATGCAGCTTACCATTTAATACACTGGGTTAACAAAAATCTGAAAAATTATCTTGTATTTTGCTTTAAATACTTTTTCCCACTTGTCAGGAGAGCAAGCTGCGGAAGTCAGACGTCAGCCAGGGGTGAAGTGAAACTATAATTCAAGGCTCAAATTTGACCAGGTGCTAATTATAAGTGTGTTGATATAGTCAGGTTTTTTAAATGAGACTTTTTATATATAATTTCCCTGTGTGCACCACAACGTTAGATTTGAAATCAAAGTCCAGACGTCAGTGTAATTTCAAGAGGTTTGAATGAAATATTTAACTGTTCAGGAATTATAGCCACTTTTGTACACTGTTCCTCGTTTTCAGACCCACAAGAATAGCTGGGCAAACTAACATTAAAAAAGAACGGCTTGGTCATTGAAGAATATCTCATTTCTTTGCCTCAGTTTTGCAGCATTTGGCTGAATCTGAGCACAAGGTGTAGCCGTGTACATCTAAATTTATCCTTCTACTTCTATCAGCAGGCACGTCATCAATAAACACTAGTGACCTGGTTCCACTGGCAGCCATACATGTCCATGCCATACACTGCCTCCACCATGTGAGACAGATGAGGAGGTATGTTTAGGATCATGAACTGTTTCTGTCCTTCTCCTTACTTTTCCCCTTCCTATCATTCTGTTCCAAGCACTTGTATCATCCTTTCTTGTCACACCAAACCACTGCAGGTCCTCCTTCAACACATCCACTAATCAAAAACACTTAAGATCTTATTTGGTGGCAAAATGTATTTTGCTGCTCATTATATACAGGCAGTTTTTATGTCCAGGTGATCATTGCAGTAAAAGTTTATTTTGTTAACGCTTTAAAATAACTGCTCACATAAGTGCCTGGAGGCATTGCAAGGTGGCAGCAGCAGGTCTCAGCGAGTCTGCATATGTGCACTTGAAAAGCAGATGTGTTGTTTTCAGACCTAAGTTATGTTTGCAAAATTATTCCAAAGTCTGTGACTGGTTTTGTTACTGTGTTTTCACCATTGTATGCCCGAAGGCACATACACGCAAACACGCACACAGGTGGCTGTTGCTTTATGCCACGTTGTGTTCCCCACGGCAACCATGCAGCGGTCTCACACGTACACGCACACACCATCCACTTCTTCTATAGAGGCTTCTTCCCTCCTCACATAACCGTCTGACAGACAGCTTAGAGTATCTGTTATCTTCCTGTACATGAAGCACCACATACCCCAGTGGTTTTCAGCATTTTGGTGGCACATTTACAAAAAACAACATGATTCTCAAGCAAACTGGAATGACCCAAATTTGTTTAGCTTGGAGGAGGAAAAAAAACATAAGCTCATTAGATTTAATTTTAGACATGTGGTGTTGATGTGGACTACATTTCAAACAAAAATGTAAACTTCCTACATTAATGTGGCATCTTTTACTCTTTCTGGAAAATAGTACACTTGAAAGAAAAGTAGACTCGTAATTCAAGCTCGATTCCTGCTTGTTTCCATCGCTTGGTTTTTTCCACCTCTTGGGCCATCCATTATATTGTTGTCATCTCGGTTTTGCCAGTCACTTCATTTTTATTTTATCTTCTCTTATTTGTTTGTGTGCTTGTGTATGTGACCATGACTAACAGGTCACTGCTGTTCAGCACTGCAGCCAATCCCTTTAGGTCCTTGTTTCTGCTGCTTGTTTAGTGACCTTGACAGCTTTTTCCTGTCCCTTTGAGTCTCACTATTCCCACTCTTTGTTCCTGCTCTTTCCCTACATCTTTCTCACAAATTTCTTGAAAATCCCATTCTCTTCTATTCCCTCTTTTCCTCTAATCCACCTCTTTTTTTTTTTTGCGCTTGTCCTGGTCTTTCTTCTCCTCTTTGCTCTATGTTTAGCTACCTTCTTAGGGTTTTCCATCCCTCTAGGTCAAATCTTTCCTAATCACTTATAGTACCCTCATCTCTCTCTTTCCTTCTTTCCTTCTTTCTTTCTTTCTTTCTTTCTTTCTTTCTTTCTTTCTTTCCATCTTCTGCCATCATTTGCTTCTCCTCTATTCAGCCAGGGTGAAAAGTATCATTACAGCATAAACTCTAATGGATTCTGTCAGTATTAAGTGAATGTTGGTGGTTACATAGCGAGTGATGTCAAGCAAATACATATATTAAGACCTTTGGTCATGACAGCCTAGAGACTCTACCACCAAATATATAATTATTTGCTAGGTTCGGCATTCAGTTCGGTTTTGGTTATGGTTTTGTCTTATAATAGTCCATCCATCCTTGCATCCTTTTCTTTCTACTTATCCATCTCATTCAGACTATCCCAGGTGTCATAGGGCAAGAGGATCACAGATAGAGGAAGTGGCTGATATTGAGAAATCTTACCAATGGCTGGACAAATCTGGACTGAAAGACAGTGCAAAAGCACTAATCATGGCAACACAAAGTACTGTCAACATCAAGTAGGCATGGCGTAGATGACCTCTGGGGTTATTTCCAAGGCTTCTGCAGTGGTTATTCATTGTCAAGGTTGCACAGATTGTTTTTGTCTTTTATGAGATGAACACAGACTGTTTTATCCATTGCACCTGCAGCTACACATCTCCTACAATGTAATGTGTTTGATTTTGTCATTATGAGAAAAGACAGTATTAAGGCTGCGGTGACTGAGTTTTATTTCTTGTGAGTGTTGTAACTCCCACTTGGAAATAAACTCTGAAATCACTTCAAACAGATCAGTTAAGATCAGCATGAGCCAGCAGACTCTTTGACTTGCTTCTGTCACGGCGGGGTGCGCCGATGTGTGCGGAAACAGGACCCAAAAGCAGATGATGACGAGGAATAGTAATGATTAACAGAAAAGTGAACCTTTATTGCGATGACGGCAGGAAATGAACCAAGAGACCAAAGCAAACAGGCAAAACACTAAGAAACAAAACACTGAACTGGCAAAACACTAAGAAACAAAACACTAAAGGTACTAAGACCAAAAACTATAACTATGACCGAGGTGGAAAATAAACAGGCTATGACTATGACTGTAACTCTGGTGAGAATAAACAGACGAACTGACAATGGCATGAAGAAAACAAAAGGCTTAAATACAGACATGAGGTGATCAGGGGAAGTGGCGACACATGGGGGAAAACAGCTGACAGACATAAACCTAATGACAGGACCAGGAGAGGAAAGCTAAATACAATGAACAAAGAACACATGACATTGTCAGAATAAAACAGGAAATGACAACACAACTTAACAGACCTAATACGTGATGAAATAAATAGAAAACCCCAAAACATAGAAAACCCAGGAACAATAACTGCCTAAACTAAAGGCAAATAGGAAATAACACAAACTAATAACATATCAAAAAATACAAAGAAAACTCAGAGTGCTGGGTCGGAGACCCAGCCTGTGACAGAGCCCCCCCCTTAAGGGCGGATTCCAGACGCCCTAAAACCTCGAAAAACAAAACCAAAAACAACCCACCAAGGGCGGGCGGTGGGGGTCCAGGACGGAGGGCCAGAAACAAGGCCAAAAAAAACCAAAAACAAAACGTCCATCAAAATCACAGGAGCGCAGGGAACAGTTCATGACTTCTCAGGGGGCCGACCCGGAGGGTGACGGTCCAGAAAGTCATAGTTCATGTGATCAGGGGGCCGTCCGTGCGGACGGCAACGGCGGCGACACGGAAACGGTTCAGGGGGCCGGCCGTGCGGAAGGCGGCAGCGGCGCCCAAGTGTCAGGCGTACCGGCCGAGGCTTGGAGGGCACAGGACCAGGCGTAGCAGAAGCACAGGCAGAGGCCGGACCAGGCGTAGCAGAAGCACAGGCAGAGGCCGGACCCGGCGTAGCAGAAGCACAGGCAGAGGCCGGACCCGGCGTAGCAGAAGCACAGGCCGGACCCGACGAGGCTGAAGACTCTGACGAGGCCGGACCCGACGAGGCTGAAGACTCTGACGAGGCCGGACCAGACGAGGCTGAAGACTCTGACGAGGCCGGGCCAGACGAGGACGAAGACTCTGACGAGGCCGGGCCAGACGAGGACGAAGACTCTGAGGCTGGGCCAGACGAGGACGAAGACTCTGAGGCTGAAGCCGGAGCCGGACCAGGTGGAGCAGGAGCAGCTGATGCAGAGGCCGGACCGGGCGAGGATGAAGGCCCTGAGGCTGCAGCTGACGAAGCACAGGCTGGAGCTGCGGCTGACGAAGCACAGGCTGGAGCTGCGGCTGACGAAGCACAGGCTGAAGCTGGACCGGGCGAAGCACAGACCGGAGCTGGTCCTGGCGTAGCAGAGGCAGAACCAGGTGACAGTGAGGCAGCCACAGGTGGTGAAGCAGAAGGTGGCCAGACGGGCTCCTCAAGCCCTCCAGCTGACGAAGCATGAGGCTGAACGGGCTCCTCGGGCCCGCCAGCTGACGTGGCGTGGTGCTGGACGGGCTCCTCGGGCCCCCCAGCTGACGTGGCGTGGTGCTGGACGGGCTCCTCGGGCCCCCCAGCAGACGTGGCATGAGGCCGGAAGGGCTCCTCGGGCCCCCCAGCAGACGTGGCATGAGGCCGGAAGGGTTCCTCGGGCCCCCCAGCAGACGTGGCGTGAGGCCGGACGGGCTCCTCGGGCCCCCCAGCTGACGTGGCGTGAGGCTGGACGGGCTCCTCGGGCCCCCCAGCTGACGTGGCGTGGTGCTGGACGGGCTCCTCGGGCCCCCCAGCAGACGTGGCTTGAGGCCGGACATGGCGAGGCTGATGTGGTTCTCCTGAACCTTCAGCAGACGAAGCATGAAGCTGGCTGGATTCTCCTGAACCTCCAGCAGACGAAGCATGAAGCTGGCTGGATTCCCCTGAACCTCCAGCAAACGAAGCCTGAAGCTGGCTGGATTCTTCTGAACCTCCAGCAGACGAAGCATGAAGCTGGCTGGGTTCTCCTGAACCTCCAGCAAACGAAACATGAGGCTGGCTGGGTTCTCCTGAACCTCCAGCAGACGAAACATGAGGCTGGCTGGATTCTCCTGAACCTCCAGCAGACGAAGCATGAAGCTGGCTGGGTTCTCCTGAACCTCCAGCAGACGAAACATGAGGCCGGACGGGCTCCCCGGGCCCTCCGGCTGACACTGAAATTGGCTGCACCAGCTGTACCTCCGTCTCCGGCTCCAAACCGGCCTGGATAGCAGTCCCACAGCAGCTTAGCTGAGCCTGATGGCTAGCTTTTCCAGGGCAAACAGTCTCTGTATAGCCGGGCTCATTAACCGGAAAAGTAGTGTCAATTTCAACAACTTCCTGAGAGAAAACATGAGGAGCCAAAATGTAATCACTCACTTGCGTTTGTGATACGGAGCGTCGGTGGCGCGCACGCCGCTTTTTCTTAGGAGTGGAAGACGGCGGAGCGATGGGTGGAAGTCCCTGGTAACTCCGAGGTCCCCCGAGAGCCAGTCGAGTTCCCCGGAAAGAGTGCTCGTGCTCCGGAATGAGCCACGGCTTCCACCGGAGCTCCTCCTCCAAGAGAGCGCAGAATATAGACTGGCGCTCGTCGTCGTCCAAGTCTATGGTGTGCGGCGCTTCCTCGCGCTGAACTGTGACAGGAGTATGGCGAGACTGTGATGAGGGCGTGGAAACTGGTGAGCTGAGAGGTGGTGACGCTGCGGCGAATCTCAGCGAACCGACACGAACACACTCAGGTTCCGGAGGCAGCAATGGAGATGACTGATTGTGGGGTTGTTGTGACTGGTGGGTGCTGGAAGCCATTTCTTGACTCGACAGTCCCTGGGCCTGCAGCATCTCCTTTATCCTCGTAAAGGCATCAACTATGGCAGGTGAGTCCGGGAGCTGGAGAAGGCGGGGATCCCTCTCCATAATAGCTTCAGCAGCGTTAATCATTACCAGCTTGCTCTTCAAATCGGGCGCTGTAAAGAAGCGGTCAAGGATCGCTTGGATCCGAGCAGTCTCCTCCAGACACTCGGTGAGAGCAGAATCCGCTGGGTCCATGACTGGTCAGTTCGTTCTGTCACGGCGGGGTGCGCCGATGTGTGCGGAAACAGGACCCAAAAGCAGATGATGACGAGGAATAGTAATGATTAACAGAAAAGTGAACCTTTATTGCGATGACGGCAGGAAATGAACCAAGAGACCAAAGCAAACAGGCAAAACACTAAGAAACAAAACACTGAACTGGCAAAACACTAAGAAACAAAACACTAAAGGTACTAAGACCAAAAACTATAACTATGACCGAGGTGGAAAATAAACAGGCTATGACTATGACTGTAACTCTGGTGAGAATAAACAGACGAACTGACAATGGCATGAAGAAAACAAAAGGCTTAAATACAGACATGAGGTGATCAGGGGAAGTGGCGACACATGGGGGAAAACAGCTGACAGACATAAACCTAATGACAGGACCAGGAGAGGAAAGCTAAATACAATGAACAAAGAACACATGACATTGTCAGAATAAAACAGGAAATGACAACACAACTTAACAGACCTAATACGTGATGAAATAAATAGAAAACCCCAAAACATAGAAAACCCAGGAACAATAACTGCCTAAACTAAAGGCAAATAGGAAATAACACAAACTAATAACATATCAAAAAATACAAAGAAAACTCAGAGTGCTGGGTCGGAGACCCAGCCTGTGACAGCTTCCTCCCATTCGTCTCTCTCCTCCCCCCATGTCCTCTCCATCCCTCCTCTTTCCAACCTCCCCAACATCCTTTTTCTCTAATTTTCTCCTCTTTCTATTTGTACCTCTATTTTCCCCTTCTTCCTCCTTCTCTGTGTCTCCCGCCTTTCTTCTCACTTACCCGCTCTTCCTCTGCATCTACCCTCCTCTTTCTCTCACTCCTCTCCTAATCCCTCCTCTCCACCCTAATTTAAACTCTTTGAAGTCTTCAATAAGGCTCCATAATAAGCTTCTCCCTCTCCAGGCAAGGCAAGGGAGCAGCCTCTCAGTTCCCTTCTGCCTCTCTGTGAGTGGAGGCATGTTTGTGTGTGTGTGCGTGTGTGTGTGTGTGTTCGCTGTTTATTAGCATTTCTGCTTGTGAGCTTTCATGCCTGTGTTTGTGGATGTAGCGTACAAGCATGTGTGTGTGCACACTTGTGTCTGTGACAGAGAGAGTAGTATGAAGCTAAATGCTGAGCAGAGAGCCCTGAGGGGAACTGAGGAGCCTATTGTGAGCAGATCAAAATACGACTCAGCTACAGATTAAACTGTATAAGTAGGTTATTGATGCAAAATGTTCTGCAAAAGCTAGAATTCACTTAGAAATTAATGAATTGAAATTAATTGAATTCAACTGAGTTTAAATTTTGAACACTTAATAAAACAAATAATCAAACAAGAGGCGCTTTCATCTTCTCTCAGTAACTACTACAAGTCACATAATGCAGGCTATCAAACAAAACACCGTCAGTATCAAAAAGATCTTTTTCATTTGAGCAGGTGCAGGTTTTCATAAAGGAAATCTCTGTACTTTCCTAAGTCCAACTCCCTTAACCCCCACCTGTCCACAACCCTCATAGCATGATTCTGCCACCACCGTGCTTCACAACTGGGATGGTGTTTCGTAGGGAGAACCTGGTTCCCCCTATGCATGATCCAAGATTAAGGTCAAACAGTTGAATGTTCGTTTCATCAACCATAGAACCTGCAAATGGGCTTTTAAGTGGCTTTCACTAATACATAGGTGTGTCTGGCTATTTGGCCTTAAAGTCCAGATGAGTGTAGTGGCACCTATGGTTGTCCCTGTGGAAGTTTTTCCCTCAACCCCTGTGTCTGCCTCGTGTGTCAGTCTACGTGTTCCCTGTTTTATTGAGACAGTCTCACATCCTGTGTTAGTGTGTTCGGTTTTGCTTCCTGTCTCATTTTGTTAGATTAGCTCCAGCTGTGTTCCCACCTGTTCCCCATCCTCTTGCTACCCCTCTGTGTATTTAAGACCTTTGTCTTCCTTTGTTTGTTGCTTCTGCATATCTCCCCTTGTGTTTCCCATGGTCCAGGTTTCTGGTTGCTATTTTCTGTGAGCTTATGTTTTAGTTTCTTCCCAGTTTAGGTTTTGTTAGTTTAGTCATTGTCTCTTTTCACATTTAGTTTGTGTTTTTGTGCCTGCCGCTAATAAAGGCTCACTTTCAGTTTAAGTCCGTTGTCAGTGTCTGCATTTGGGTCCACACTCTCTCTCATCTCCACGGCGTATGTCACAGCAGACGTGACAAGTACAGTTTTGTGAATAGCTTGCAAAATCTTCTGTAACATTTTCACTTTGTCATTATCTTGGATTTTTTTCAAACATGACAAAAGGTGAAAAAAATAAAAGGCTCCAAATGCTCTCAAGCTTTCATTTTATCTTAAAATCTGATCATGATGTCTGGTCGACTTTTCGACGGGTCGAGCATTTTCACAGAGTTTCTGCAATCGCATTCTCCTTTCAAATGGATCTTGGCAGTTTTGAAGGAAGTTAAAACTCTTAGTCTTGGTCACCCATTTATTCAAGACTAAAAGCTGAAGAAGATGGAAGATGCTAACTGGCTATGTTCATGTGGCTGTGTGTGTATGTTCAGTCTTGATAAATGAGCGCATTTACGTAGTGATATTACAATTTAAAAACTGGCAACAAACAGAAAACTGCTGTGCACATCCACACCAGAACAGCTTAGGATTTTAGTGATGCTGAAGGGTGCTGTGGAGATTTGATACCTCTGACTGCATCTAAGCAAAAAATATTCTGACATAATTTAGGCATTTATGTCTCCAGAGAGAACTCACTTCACTGGTGATGGACAACGTGTCAGTGTTTGGTTCATTATGGGAGTCCGTGGCAAGGATTTGGCTGGTTATCTTTGTCCACTGTACAGTACATCTCTTTGAGCTATGATAGATTAGGGAATGGTTTCAGCACACACACACACACAAACTTGCGCACATGCACATACACACACACACACAAATCTCTCAGCACTTGTTTGACACACACATATAAGTACAAAAATAAGCAAACACACAGTATATGCGCACATCCACACAACTATTCAGATGGCACACAAATACACATTGCCTATTGGCTAACTGTCCGCACACACACACACACACACACACACACACATACACACACACACACACACACACACACTGCTCCATGGGTTTATCTTCATGATGATAGTAATCAGTATGAAGCCCACTGGCTTCAGCAGCAGGCTGCTTGGTAGTCATTACCGTTAGCTTAACTGTTTACACTCGTTAATCAAATTAGCAAGTCACACACAAGCCCCGCACACACTCACACACAAAACTGCACACACACACAAACATGCTTTGCATACACTTTGCTGAAACACACTGGTAAACACACACGCAAACAGGAGATGTAAACATGAAGAAGGGCTCTGAGTTCCATGTGAGATTAATTATCTCTGTCCTAAAGCAGAGACAGTCAGAGACGGGGGGGTGGAAGGGAGGAGGAAAACAGATCTCCACACTTCTGCAGGTAGAGAGATAAAAATGAGATAAATACAGCGAGAGATGGTGAAGAAGAGAAACAGACACCGGGAGCCGGTGGGTGGTAGACAGATGGGAACAAAGATGTACACAGGAGCTGAGGTCACACCTCTACTTCTGATCTTAAAACTGAAATCTCAGAGTACTCTAAGTATCCAAAAACACAAACAAAAAAAAAAAAAACAGGCAGAACAACAGTGACAACCAGAGCAGGGAGCCCCGAGGCTATAAGAGAGTTTTTAGTGTCTAGTGGTGTCTGCATGTTTTGTCTTGAGGCCAACTTGTTGAGGCAGTGGTGAAGTTTTGATTCCAATGAGGATGGTGAGCAGCAGTGAGACAAGATATGATATAGCCACACTGAGGATCAGTGTATAGGTAAAATAGGTATAATTGTAGGTTAAATAGTCAATGAACATTACCTTAAAATCTATAGCTGCCGCTATCAACCTCTCTTTCAGCCATTATGTTAGAACATGTCTGTGAAACACCATACCCCATAAATTTGCTGTATGCAACACTCCCAAAGGCAGCAGTCATAATCAAATCATCAAGCATGAGTATAGAAGGATTTTCTTCTTTTAAATTACAGTCTGAGCTCAGCATGAACATCAGCCTTAAAGCGCTTGGTCATTATTGTCCAGTGACAGTTCTAATAAAGTTTATTTGACCTATGCCCTGACTGTTTACCAAATGACAACAGGCAAGGGGGTTATGAGCTTGATTTGTACAACATTTACAGGAAAAGAAAGAGGCTTGCTCTGGTTCTGAAGCACAACTTCCATTGTTGTGGGGAAGCAAGGAGGCTAATCGCTGGTAGAAAGGTTAGTTTCAGAAATAGAAAGTGGAGAAAGACACAAACTGACAGTTTTAGTGCAGTTAAATTACTGTGGGGGCTACCTGTAATAACCCAAAGATGTGTTAGACTTTACAAAACACAAAGGCATCAGCATAATGGGAGAAAGAAAAAATATGGAAACATTTGTCAGAGCTTTGTAGCACTCACTCACAGGGGAAAAAATAAACTTGGCAAGAAACTCAATCCAATAACAAAAACAGAAATGACTCTGTTTTTTTCCACAGCTTTCCATAAGCACTGAAATGAGAAATGGATTTTAATTGTTTTATGTTTTTTTTTGTTTTTGTTTTTTTTTGTTTTTTTTTTGGGGGGGGGGGGGGCAAAAAAAACAATCAGACCAGTGACGTCACTGCCTCAGAGATTTGATGCATCAGTTTACACTGCATGTTGGAAAATGTTCAGCAGAGGACGATGGTGTCCCCTCGCTCAAGATGTTCTCAGTAAAGATTAATGGAGAATAGGACACACTGTGCATGTGTATGTGGTTGTATTTTTGTGCCTGGTAGCTGCCCTGTATTTGGTTTCTTTATAAAGACGCAGAAAAAGGATAAGACTAACTAAAGCGCAGATTAGCAGGCAGCAAGCTACTTTGTGATCCCATCTTGCAACAGACACGCACCATTTTTATCATGGCCATACATTATATAAATGAACATTTTACCATTTGCACACACACACATGCACATACACACACAGATTAGCAGGCAACCATTTATTTGCAATATAATCTTTCAATCCAGGACTCGCTGCAGTGAATTTTAGTGACGTTACCATAATGACTGCAAAATCAATTCCCATAGCAGTGCATTATGTGCACATTATACGGCAAGCATTCATTTACAAGTAAATGACTAACTCGGGTCCTGAGGAAAGGGATGCTTCAAAAAAGAGTTAATGTATTTACATACATATTTCACAATACAGTAGATCTTTTTATACATACAGTATACCGGTAAACTTCACTTGAACGATTTGTTTCTAATTGAACCTACTCTGCATATAAACAGTGCTTTCTTTTAAGCTCAATATAAAAATGGGAGTTTCTAAGGCACTCTTCTGATTCTGTTCTTAAACACCTGATCCTTCTCTGGTATTTTACAAAGTTATATAGCATGCACTCGCTGCCCTCTTTATTAGATGAACTCTTTTACTTTAAGACCTATCTTCATGGCACAGATTCAACAAGGTGCTGGAAACATTCCTCAGAGATTTTGGGTCCATATTGACATGATAACATCGCATGATGCACATCCATGACATGAATCTCCTGTTCCGCCACATCCCAGTGATGCTCTACTCGATTTAAATCTGGTCACTGTGCAGGCCATCTGAGTACAGTGAACTCATTGTTTTTGAAACCAGTTTGAGATGATTTGAACTCTGTGACATGGCTCGTTATCCTGTTGGAAGCAATGGTCAGAAGATCGGTGCACTGTGGGATGGACATGGTCAGCAACAAAATCCACGTAGGCTGTGGTATTTTCATGACGCTCAGTTGTTCCGGAGCGTTACAGAGTAACAGTGACAGAGTTACTTTTGCCTTCCTATCAGCTTGAAGCAGCCTGGTGATTCGCCTCTGACCTCTGACAGCAACAAGGCATTTTCACCCAGAGAACTGCTGCTCACTGAATATTAAAGATAAAACTATCTTTTTCAGACTATTCTCTGTAAACCCTAGAGATGTTTGTGTGAGAAAATCCCAGTAGATCAGCAGTTCTTGAAATACTCAGACCTCAATCATGCCATCACTTTCTAGTTTTTTTCTGTTTTTTTTTTATATTGACGTACTATTTTATATTATCAGTGGCTGTGAAATGTGGGGCAAACATCCCCCTTTTCGGCATGTAGTGGCGTTGTTTATTGCATGTTTACAGCTATGACACATTCATATATGCATGAATGCACTCAAACATAAGCACACAGATGAGTGTAGACACAGAGACCATAAACTCACCCAGACACAGAAACACACGCAGACTGCAAAAAACATAGACGGAAACCCTGCCAGGCGCTGAGAAAACAGATAGTGAAAGAAAGGTAGCGAGGAGATAATGAAACAAGACAAGAAGAGCTGGATAAAACACAAGTGGAGGAAAGTGGAGGTTAAAAAAAATGCGCGCGCACACACACACACACACACACACACACACACACACACACACACACACACACACACACACACACACAGACAGCAAGAGGAAGGTAATTCCAACGTAGAGAGAGAAGAGAGAAATGTTAAATAGGTGGAAAGAATAAGAAAGTTATACAATTAGAAGGTAAAACTTGAAGTAAATAAAAGAGATAAAAGGACATCATCAACAGAGAGAAGATAGGTGTTGTAAGAACACTTAGTTCTTACAACAGTTTTATGCTTCCAATCTGAGGCTATTCATTCATTCATTTATTTATTTATATAAATACATCCTTTTTAAATAGCTATCAGATTTATTGACCAAATAAATAAGTTAGAAATGGGTAATCTATTTGATGATGATACTTAATATTACAATCTGCTTTCTGTGAAACAGCAACACGCTATGCAGCCAACACTTGTTAAATTAATAATGCCACCTATTGACCCACAGTGGTTTAGACAAAAGCATGACAAACTTTTTATAGCATACTGTTTGTTTAAACTGTTTTTCTTTGATGCTATATTTTTCCTAATAAACACACACATGCCAGATATTGTTAGTAATATGGCTACATTTAGTTTTCTCCTAAATTCCAATGTATTTTAAATACTAATGAAAAGGTGCAGTTCATGGCTAAATTGATCATGTTGTTTCTCAGGGCAATATGTTAGGAGTGGATAAAAAGCCTGACGGACTTTTTAGAGTGGAGCTCAAACATTGTATGTTTTCTTGCATGGATCCGTAACATGGTATATACAGCCTTAAAGTCTTAAGATATGCTTAATTTCTGTATATTTTGTTACAAAATTAGAGTTTATTGAAATGTGCAAACATACATGGATTACAGTATATATGATAAAGAGTTTGTATAATTCTACTGAGCTTGAAAGTTGAGATTTGGTGTAACTATCTTTAGTCTTCATCACAGCCTGAACTCTCATAGGCAAACTTTCTGGTAATTCCTTTAAGTAGTCTTCGGGAATAGTTCTCCAGGATTCATGAAGGACATTCAAATCTCTTTTTTGGATGTTGGCTGCCTTTTTGTTCCCTTATCTGTCAAGATGTCAAAGTAAGTTTTTTGCTGCATTGGCAGTCTGTTTGGGATCTTTGAAAAATGATGGAGTTGCTTTAGATGAATATATTCCAGATGGTACAGCAAGATGGATCAAAATCTGAAGATACATTTCTGTGTTCACATTTCCATCAATTTTGACAAGCTCTCTAACACCACTGGCTGAAATCCAGCCCCAAACCATGACAAAGCCTCCACCGTCAAACCTGTTGCCACTAATTTTCAGTTCAGTTCTTGTGTAACTTAGCACACCTCAGCCTTTTCTCCCTGATTCCCTTCCTTAAGAACTGCTTCTTGACAGCCACCCCTCCACTGAGACCATTTCTGATGAGGCTTCAGTGAACAATAGATAGATCACCTGAAATGCCTTCAGGTCCTGTGTCAAGTCTTTGATGATTTTTTTTTTCCTGACAGGACAAGATACTGTTCATCTAATGTAGATAGTTTTGTTTAAGCGTGTCACTTTTTTTGTCCTCCACTTTTCCTGTTTGTCAAAAAATTGAGGAAACACTGCACACCATGCTAAGTTATGCCAAGCTTTCAACAAATACCTGTTATAAGAAATGAGGCGTAACAGTAAAATCAATTAATGAGGACAGGTTGTTTATTTTTAAACCCTTAAAGGTGACATTCCCTCTTTATCTTGTGGTAATAATGCAGGTCAGAAATACAGTGTAACAAATTTGTCTGATTTCAGTCCATTTTAACATATGCAGTTTTGTTGAATTACGATTTTGGATGTATGTTTTCAAAGGAAATGGGGTTTTTTTGCACAGGGAAAAAAGCTACAGTGATTAACAGTATTGGTTTTTCACTCAGTTGCATATTACAACCAGAGTGAATAGTCAAAACGAGGCAGGTAGCGGCGGATCAGTAGGAAGCAGTCAGAAGAGACAGAGTTGTTGTGCTAATTGTAGTCTACCCCTGGTGTGGGTGGAAATGAGATCCTGAAATAACTACTTCCTGGTTCTATTTGCAGCTGAGGTCAGCAGCGGAGGAGTACATCATGCTGATAGGTGTGATGTGGCTCTGTCGGTTTGACCCTCACCTGCCGCGTATCCTTTACTCAAACCCTGGAGGGCGAGTGTGTCAGTGTGTGTAAGCAGACATGCATACATGCAACACATGTGTCCAAATACAAACAAGTAACTGTTACAATGTGTCCACGGTTCGAGTGGGCGACCTTGACTGAGAACAGAAGGAGACACAACCACACACACACACACAGACACACAGACGTGCCTCACTAGAAATATATAGTTCTTTGTGTTTAGTTTTTGAGGAGTTTTTTTTTTAAATGCAAACGCACAGAAATTCTCTCATACGTAGGATTTGGTAAACTTCCAAGACACACCAACATACGCTTGCACACACACCTCACCTATTACCAAATCATTATGTACAAATAGCTAAAAGAGTACAGAAATAACTTAACCTTGCAAGCTGACACACACAAACATATTCTGTCGCTCTCTCTCTCAATTTGCATCTGACACACACACACACACACACACACACAGTATAGGCTTTAGCGTGGCATTGAGTCATCAACCCTCTGCTGTTAGTCTTCCTCTTCCCTTCACTGCAGGGTCTTTGGTGCTGTGAAGGTCATGCAGACTAATGAACCTACATGAACACGTGCACACCTACACAGTGCACATACAGTACTGTGCAAAAGACGCACAGATACCACCTGGAAGGCATCTGATTGGTTCAAAAATGCACTACAACAACCCTAAACATGCAGCCAATACCAGCTTCAGTGACAAGAAGAACAAAAAGTTCTGCAGCAGATGGTCCAACTTCTTCAGAGTCCAGATTGCAACATCATGACTTCAATCTGGGATTAGAGCAGCTTGAAGACCAGAATAACTGTGGCAGGTTCTCCAAGTACCTGGAAATACTGAGTGCATGTTCTCACCACTAAATTTTGGTTTTGTAAAAGTTTCACTTAAAGTCACTGAAATAATAAGTAAAACCTATTTATAACATTGTTTTTGAAATCCTCCTTGCTCTGCTTTTAGAGATCTGAACCTTTGCTCTCCACTCTGCCTGCCTACGTCACATGTGCCGCATGTACCTCATTCAGCTCTTAACATGTTGTGTGAGTTCAAATTTATATTTTCTTTATGTAATTATACAGACTGTGCAAAAGCCTTTAGCACTGGGATTAAAGTGAGCCTGCTTTAAGAAATAATTAGATTTTCTTGTTCCTGAAGGTACTGTGGCTCTTTGGCACTCTTGTATTATCGGGAGTCTTTATCAAAGTACTATACCTTTGTACTGCATTTGCACATGCTTTGCAATCATGTGCTGTGCATAACTGTAGCAGTGTGTGAATTAGATTTAAGTGAGGAATGAAAATAGCCGGTTATGGTTAGACACAGCTGTGAAGGTCAAGGTTAGGATAACTGGCTGGGGATTGCATTATGCCGGTAAATATCCCCACAAACATAGCCATACACACTTGTGTGTTTGTTAGGGGCCTGGTTTTCTCCTGCAGGCTGGTTTGAATCGATAGCATGGGAAAGTGCTGAAATAGCAGCCTGATGCATACACACACATGCGCACACACACATATACAGATACAGAAGGGTGAGTCACTTGAGCAGAAAACATGAACAAGAATGCTGACTTCTGAAATAAGGCAAACATAGAAAGGAAGAAAGAAAGAGCCAAGCTTTTAATGGTGGGAGTATTTGCTGTGCACTTCTCATAATGTGCTGCTAATTCTTTTCCCTTTTTTCTTTTCTTTTTTTTTTTTGTTATTATTTATTTTATTTTATTTTCGGTTGTTACAGACGGGACAGACATGACTGGGAGAAAGAAAGATGAAGGAAAAGAAAAACAGAAGGGAAGAGGGACAGTGAGAAAGGGCACTTAAAAAGAGAAAGAAGAACAAAAAAATCTCCTGGATCACCTGTTGAGAGAAAAAGAATAGAAAACAAGCAAAAAAAACAGAGCAACATACTAAACACAACACCATCATGTTAATCTAGCTAAGTGTAAACAGCAGTAAATACTAAATATTGAATGTTGTTGTGTAGCAAGCAGGGCCAACAGCGCACAATGTGCTTGGAACTAGCAGCCAATAGAGGTGTAGTTTATGTACAGTATGAACAGTGAACACCCGTGTGCCCACCTGTGTGGATCAGCGTGCTTGTATTCCAAAGGTTTCCCCATGTAATGGTCTGCTAGAGGATGTAGAGAGCCATAGCCCTGTCCCCCAGGGCATGAAGCAGGCATGGAGGAGATCCAGGCCCCAGACATCCAGAGGCCCCAGAGTGCGAGAGCCCAAGGAGGACCACCGGAGGGGCATCCGTGCCACCCTCCTGGGAAGAGCTGAAGAGAGCCCCAGATGAGGGGTCACCCAGTAGCCACGGAGCAGAAGCCAGAGGGGGCTGCAGTGGCGTGCCCGCCGGCTCTGTGAGGGCCCCCTTTGCCCCGGAAAAGGCCTGACCGAGCAACAGGAAACAGGCCCCGCCAAGTAGTCACCGGGAGTGAGCTGGTACATACCTGAGCGCCCAGCCCCGGACACCAAGAACCACCAACGCACCAACCCCTGAGGGCATCAGTTACTGGCAGGGAGTGCGGTGAGGGGAGATAGGCCTTTGGAGGGCCTGGGAGTTCCCAGAGAGGTGGAGTGTAAGACCCGACCTGACTTATAGACACACACAGACACAAACATGCATTCCCATCCTCATGCACACATATACAAATACTCAGCACTCACTCAACGTAGGGATAGACATACATGGACACTGTACACACAATCGCACTCCAGGTACCCTCGCCCCTGGAGGGGGGAAACAGCACCTAGACCCAGGAGATGTTACCCTTTCCCCCGGGTGGAGGCAAGCAGACCGCCCCAGGCTCCACAGCAGCAGGGAGGCCCCGCATCCCAGATCCCAATCGGACGGCCAACACCTCCTTCCAGCCCCCCCGTCCCGATGGCTAGGAGAGAACAGGGGTGTGTGAAGACCCTAAACCACCCTCCTCTCACTCATGTGTAGTGTTGCTGCGTGTTGTTCTAAGGTGCATTTAAAACACGGGAGAGCATGGTGCTGCTGCCAGAGAGCAGCAGGTGTTAGCACGGCCCCTCCCGAGACAATGTCTACATGGATTTAAAATTGAGAGGTGGGCACCAGAGGTGGGGTTGAATACACAGACCGTCCACTGGATGCCGTTAACGTGCCCACTCTCAAGGCCCTATATGTATGTGTTATGAGAGTGTGAGTAATGTGGATGTCTAAGTTGTGGAATAAAATTGAGGCTCAGGTGGCCAGAAGGGGACGGGGGTGGGATGCCTCCCCTGCACCCTGGTGACACACCCACACCCCAAGGCCCTACTTATGTGGGTGGGTGTGTTGGAGTGGGAAGAGGGAGGCAGCCGGGGATGGGGAAGAAAAGAAGGGAGGAGCAAGATGCCCCTCTCTGGGGCCAGCTCCCCCGCTGACCCCAGTAGGCACCCCCGTCCTTCGGCACCCACCAAGGCAAGGGAACCCAGGCCCATCTAGACCGGGGCCTACGGCAGCAGGACCGCCCAGCCCCGCAGGACCCAGGGCAGCCCACCCGACCCAACCGCAGAGGAAACTGTACCCACCCTAACATTCAGTCATCTCCCAGACTGCACAAGACAGTAGACACCCAGGTTAAGTTTATTCTCCACCTCTCCTATGACTCTCCCCCACCTTCAGAGTGGACTCCTGCAAGGATGGAACAAACTCCCTGTCAGTTGAAGAGCCCCCTAGTTAGGAAGATGCGCCAGAGGACCCTGGCGCCAGGGCTGAGCCCCCGTGCATCCACCCGCCCACGACCTCGGCGACACACCAACAAGGACCGAAGCCCCCAAGGCCCTCTAAGAGCAATCAGAGCCACTAACCAAGTTATGACCACAACCCCTGGGTTAAGCCCTCCAGGGATAACGTCCCTAGGGATTCTCCAGACGCCCTAAGCCCGTCCCAACCTCCACATCAACCACAATGGCGAAGGCGGGACCAAACCACGACCCCCCACCCCCGCTAGGTGATGGAGCCAATCAGAGGAGCCCAGAGGGATTGATCTAATGTGGTGGCAGAGGCTGTCTTGAGACCAATGTGATCTATTAGATGGTTTCTATATTGGCTAGAATTAAGATTATTTTGTTTTTCCAGTTCATGAGAACCATTTTCTTGGCAATGCATAGGGCAGTAAAAACCATGTGGACTGTATTAGTTTCTGTAGTGACATCATCCAATTTGCCCAACAAGCACACTAAAGGGGAGGTTGGAATTTTACATTTGAGACACTTTGATAAGTCTTCACATATCTCGCGCCAAAACTTCTGCACTGGTGGACAGAACCAAAGAGCGTGGATGTAATTGTCTGGTGTATTGCCTTGACAGTGTGAGCAGTTGTTGGAAGATGTAAGGCCCATCTTGAACATCCGATGACCTGTATAGTGCACTCCATGTAGTATTTTGTATTGTATTAATTGCAGACTGGGATTTCTAATCAATTTAAAGGTTTTTAAGCATATCTGAGACCAGAGGTTTTGGTCTAAGCCGACTGACAAATCTGCTTCCCACTTTGCAATAGGAAGGGATATTGATTCATCTATTTTAGAAAGTGTTCTGTATATTTTAGACAATAATTTGGGGGATTTAAGAGTAAGAAAATGTACTGGTGGTGTTTGCAATTCAACTTGACTGAGGTTAAATTTCTTTTTTACTATAGATTTAATTTGTTGATATTCTAAAAAATCTTTTCTTGTTGATCCCATATTGTATAACTAGTCTGTCAAATGGAATAAAGTCTGTTCCTTCTAATATATGTTCTAAGTATTTAATTCCTTTACAACTCCTTTCTGGAAAATTAATCATATTATTGTTTTGTAATATGTCAGGGTTATTCCAGATAGGTGTACGTTTACATGGGATTAATGAAGACTCCGTTATTTTTAGAAACTCCCACCATGCTGTCAGAGAAGAGCTGATGTTGATGCTTTTAAAGCATTCATGTCTTTTGATGTTTGAGCTGATAAATGCTAGGTCTGAAATCTCTAGATCCTTGCATAGTGCCTGTTCAACATCTAGCCAGGGCTCATCTAAGAAGGTATGTTTTGACCATTCTGAGATGAACTGAAGCCTGTTGGCTAAGAAATATTGTTGAAAATCAGGCAGATCTAATCCTCCTTTATCCTTGGTTCTTTGTAGCGTTTTTAAGCTGATATGCAGGGGTTTATCTTTCCAAAGGAATTTAGAAATATACGAATCCAGAGATCTGAACCAATCTTGTGATGGTTTGTTTGGGATCATTAAAAGTAAGTAATTTATTTTTGGCAAGATCATCATTTTTATAGCGACCCTTCCCATGAGTGATATGGGTAGAGATTTCCATCTAGTCAGATCGCCTTCTTCTTTCTTTAGAAGTGGGATGTGTGGGAATTTAGTTAAGTCTGAAAGCTTAGGAGAGACATTAATACCTAAATATTTAATATTTCCAGATTGTAGTGGGGCAGAAGAAGAATTATGGAAGGAGCAGTTAATTGGAAGAACTGTAGATTTTGACCAGTTAATTGAATAATCTGAAACTCTTGAAAACCAGTTTATTAGAGTAATTACCACAGAAAGGTTGGTTTGTGAGTTTTGGAGAAAAAGCAACACATCATCCGCATAGAGACTTTTTATGTTTTACGTTCTTACATTTTATGTCCTTAATTGTTGTAGCCTGTCTAAATGCTGCTGCTAGAGGTTCGATAAAAATTGCAAAAAGTGAAGGGGAGAGTGGGCATCGCTGCCTGGTGCCCCACAGGAGACAGAAGCTGGAGGATGTCTGGTCATTTGTTCTGACACAAGCTGTTGGGGAATTATATAATATTCTTAGCCAGTTTATGAAAGAGTTTCCAAAACCAAATTTGTGTAAAGTTGCAAATAAAAATTTCCAGTTAACTCTGTCAAATGCTTTTTCTGCATCTAGAGATAATATTGTGGTTTCAATGTTTTTACTGTATGAGTAGTCTATTAAATTAAGTAATCTATGTGCGTTTGTTGATGAGTGCCTACCTTTTATGAAACCAGTTTGGTCAGGATGAATTACAAAGGGGGTTATCTTCTCTAATCTTTTTGGGAGGGCTTTGCAGATTATTTTGAGGTCTGCATTTATAAGGGATATTGGATGATAGCTTGCCTGGTTTTAGCAGGAGACTAATGTTGGCAGAATTCATATTTGGTGGTAGTCTGCCATTTTCCTTGATTTCCTGCAACATTCTGTGGAATACTGGTGCAAAAATTGTCCAGAATTCTTTGTAGAATTCTGCAGGGTAATGGTACTGGAGCCTTATTACTGGGCATACTTATCAGGGCTTGCTGGAGTTCACCTGGCGTCAGTGGCGAATCCAGTGCCATTGCTTGACTGTCTAGTAATTTTGGAAGAGTTACGTTGTCAAGAATCTGATCAATTTCATTTTTAGACGGGTTTATTTGTGGTGAATATAGAGTTTCATAGAAATCCCTAAAAATGTTGTTTATTCTTCCAGGGTCATATATTGTGTTTCCAGATAAATCTTTAACAGCACATATAGTTGTTTTTTCTTTATTTATTTTTAACTGGTTAGCTAGAAATCGACCTGATTTGTTACTGTGTTCAAAATTCTGCAAGCGAAGTCTTTGTACTAGGAATTGTGGGTTTTTTTATTAATAATTTCATTTAATTCTAGTTTTGTTTTGCATATTTTGTTCATTATCTCTTTATCTTGGTCGCACGCATAGGATTTGATGGTTTTTTCTAGTTCCTGAATATTTTTGTTTTCTTCTTTCTTTTTGTGTGATGAGAAAGAAATTATTTTAACTCTCATCACAGCTTTCCCTGCTTCCCATAGAACAAAAGCTGATGTTCCGGGAGTGTCATTAAAGTCTAAATATGAAATCCACTCTTTTTAAAAATGTTTAATAAAGGCTTCATCTTTGAGCAGCGATGTATTGAATCTCTAGTTTTTACTTGGTGTAGCATTCTTCTTATGTATTAGTGTTAAAGATACAGGAGCATGATCGCTGACAGCTATAGAGTGAATCTCATTGTCTGAAATATCGCTCAGCAGTGAGCTACTGACTAGAAAATAATCCAGAAGGGAGTAGGAGTGAGGGACATGTGAGAAGAAAGAATATTCCTTACTGTTGGGGTGAAGGGAGCGCCATGCATCGCAAAGACCAAAGTCACTCATATACTGTTTGATTATATTTGTGGACTGCCAATTGCGCTGAGTTCCTGTTGTGTTGAGCCTGTCCATTTCTTCATTTAGTCCAAGGTTGAGGTCGTCTCCAAGAATAAGTGTGCAATCAAGGTGTTCAGAGAGTGCACTAACAAATCCGTGGAAGAATGAGGGTTCATCAACATTTGGACCATATATCCTTACAATACATAGCTTTTTGTTAAATACTGATAATTTAATAATAAGGAATCTACCCTCTGGATCTATAACTGTATCGAGTACTGTAAAATTAACATTTTTATGTATTAAAATTGCTACTCCCCTTTGTCTAGAATTATAACAGGCTGCAAACACATTAGGAAACTCGGGTGTTTTAAGTTCGTTTAAACCTGTGACAGGCCTGTGAGTCTCTTGTAATAAAACAACATCTGCCTGTAGTTTTTTAAGCTGGTTAAATATCTTTAACCTCTTTCCTCTGGTGCCAGCTCCATTTACATTCCATGTGACAAACTTTAGTGTGCCCATAATTGTGTGTGTATGTCTAATGATGTACGCTGGGTGTTTCGTTTAGACGGGTGAAGAGAATGTGGAAACATCACTTGTTTGTAAATAGAAAGAGAAAAAAATGTGTGGTGAGAGGCTCCATAAGTCTGACTATGTGTGTGTATATTCACTAATATGAACAAGCGTGGCTTGCGTGTGTCCTATAAGTCTGTGTGTTCTGTGAGGGTGTTGTAAACGTGCTGCCATTGAGCGCATGTGTTTGCGTGATCGTGGTGTGTGAATATGCAGAAATAGAGGGTGTTGTTTGTAGGTAAGTGGAGAATTAGGTGATCACAGCAGTGAAAGAAAAGAGAAGAAAAAAAACACGAGAACGGTGAGCGACAACAACAAAAAAGAAAAGAAATGGAAACATTCCAATTAAAGCAGTGACGGAGGGTGACGGTGTTATATCTGCTATGACATCATACTGATATTACAAGGTTAAACCCATGTTAAAGGGGAAAGTGTGAATGAATAAGAAAAGAGTGTAGCGGGTTCTTATCTGGAGTGCAGTCAATATAACCATGGAGTGGTGCCGGGGTCGCGGTAGAGCTGTCCGTCCACGTAGATGACAGCGCGGGAGCCTCTCTGGATGAAGCTACGTTGAACTGGGAACAGGACCTTGCGTCGTTCCAGGATCTCTTTGGGGAACTGGTCGTTCACGCTGAAGTCCATTCCTTTCAGCTCCCTGCGGCGACTCTTCACCTGTTCCTTCTGTTTGAATTGGCCGAATTTGGCCACAATAGGCCGTGGTCTCCCAGTCGGCGACCTCGCGGCCCCCAAGCGATGCACTCTTTCGAAGGCGATGTTCTTTACGGTGTCCTCCGCCAGCTTCAGGTGGGTTTTAATGAAGCTTTTCACTGTTGCTTCTGCGTCCTCTCCGGCAGATTCTGGAATACCAGAAAACACAAGGTTGTCTCGCATGCTACGGGCTTGTAGATGATAACGGATTCTTTTATTTTTTTATTTTCTATGCTTAACTGGGTCACGTTATCGGTGAGAGATTTGACCGACTCCCGTAGCGTGGAATTTTCAGCGGCAAGCGTTTCCACCTGCTGCTGGCTGAATTCCAGGGATTCTCTCAGAGATATAAATTCCCGGTGTAAAATCTCCACCAGGGACAGCCTCGCGTCGAAACTGGACAATCGCTTGTCGATTGACTCCAGGATGTCTGCAATGTCTTTGCCGGCAGGCGATGTTGTACCGGGGGAGTCTGCCAGGCGACATCTCTTCGATGACGGTGTCTCAATTTTGGCCGGGGAAGATGCACTCTGAGCCTTCTTCATTACTAAATCTTGGAAGCACCGGTCGATGTAATCTTGGAGAGCGTCTAAACTCTCCTCGTTGTCCTCCAGGGTGTTAGAGATGATAGGACAGATGCTGTTAGTTATATGACAATTGATTAGTTTATTTGGCAATACTGAAGCTTAAAGAAACTTTGTTAAATTCTAGTTACCATTCGCTTTTTTTCCACCAAATCTCCGGCGTCTGACATCACCTACAACATGGGTCTCTTACCTTTTCCCGTCACTTCCGTCACTTACCTCCCATCTCCTGTCTGTGTACCCTTCTCCCTTTTTGTATTTATCATGCGGCGTTAGTGCTCTCAGCTTTCACCTTCACTTGACATCCATTTTTTTTAATGACCGCTGTCGTTAGTGTGGCAGAAGACAGAGTAGGAGGTTCCACCCCACACAGGGTCCATTGAGGCTGTAGATGAATCACACTTGGTTAAAGAGTGACTACGTTGATGGTGTTAATAAAACCAAGTTAATGTGTTGAGCATGTAAGAGGGCGGGTTGAGGAATCTGAAAGATTACACTGTAAACCTGCTGTCTTACAGTAATGTTGTTTGCAGCTATAATGGGTGGTGTGTGTGGTAACCATAATGTTAATGGTTGTCTGGTAACAGTTTAGTGTTGAGTGAGGTGCTCGTTGAGGAGTGGTGGCTTATTTTCTGTGGACTGCTACCATCCTTTTGTCTAATATTCCCCTTCATACTGTCACATCTTTTAGGGCATTTTGCAAGGTCATGAGGATTAGAAAGAAAGCAGAGAAAGCAGTTAAGAAGTTATGTCCTCTGTTTGGACTTCACGCCTCCGTTTGGCCTTCTTAGTGGCTAATTCAAAGCTTTTAAAGGTCAGTGCAGCACAAAGGTAAGCATCCCCTTAATGTCTCAGATTATATTAAGACAGGTGTGGAGAGGCTGGGCATTTTGACATGTTTAAGTAGGAATAGCTGTAAATAATGACAATAATCAAAACTGGCTGACATTTATGTAGGTGCTTCAGTTTCAGGGTACTGGTAATGTGCATACTGGCTCACTGCCACACTTAGATAGGACAGATAAAGTATTTACCGAAAGTATTCACTCACGTATACAAATTATTAAATTCAGGTGTTGCAATCTCTCCCACGGTCACAGGTGTATAAAATCAAGCACCTAGGCATGCAGACTGCTTCTACAAATATTTGTGAAATAATGGGTTGCTCTCAAGAGCTCAGTGAATTCCAGCGTGGTACCGTGATAGGATGCCACCTGTGCAACAAGTCCAGGCATGAAATTTCCACACTACTAAACATTTCACAGTCAGCTGTTAGTGGTTTAATAACAAAGTGGAAGCAACTGGGAATGGCAGCAACTCAGGGTCAGTGGATGCTGAGGTGGAGAGACTACAAGCCAGTTACAAAACAAGGTCTGTAAATACATGAATGAGTTTGGTGTGGAAGAACTTGACTGGCCTGCACAGAGTCCTGATCCCAATCTGATAGCACACTTTGAGATGAGTTAGAGTGGAGACTGTGAGCCAGGCCTTCTAGTCCAACATCAGTCTCTGACGTCATAAATGTGCTTCTGGAATAATGGTCAAAAGTTCCCATAAACACACTTCTAAACCTCATGGAGGTTCACTGAAGAGATAAAGTTGTTATAGTTGCTAAGTTTGTATCTACATCATATCAAACCCTTTGGATCAAGAATAGGATGTTTCAAGTTCATATGCATGTGAGGGCTGATGAGTGAATACCTTTGGCATAAAGTGTACTTTGTCACTGTTATTTGTTCTTTTTCTAAGACTTTAGATAAAAATGTTCTGCTGTGTAACATGCTTGTTTAATACTGAATAATGTTTTGTAATAAACAACAATTCGAAAAGCTAGAGAAAGTCTTACAACTTGATGAGTTATCAATATGATGTGTTAAGATACATGGCAAAAGCAAAACGCATGGCTATTCTTGTGAAACTTTTGATGAATTGTTAAAATTTCCATGCTTCCTATTATATTGCATTAAAAAAGATTTCATTTAACCATGATGGGAAGTCAAGTAAAGGAATAATTGTTTATTACATACTAGAAACAGCTGTCGACTTGCGGTTTTAGCTCTGTGTTGGGTCCACATGTAACATGTGAACACACCAAATTTGGAAGGATAACTTCCCATCTCTGGAAATGCAACCGTCCAAGAAGCACACTAATGCACAGATGGTATGTAGGACATTATGTTGCCGTGTTGGCGTCTTTCACTTTGACTCTATAGACTCACCCTATGTGTGTGTGTGTGTAACTCAATGTCATAGCAGAAAAAACACTTACAGCACAGGTACCCCATGACAAATAGCATCCTTACTGTTCTGTTCTTTTTCTGGGCAGCTAATAGAGTGCTGATAACAAAAAATAAATATGTAAATATCATAATGTTGCCAATGTTGGGTGGAAGATTTCCACGTTGAGTCTGATTCCTGTGCTCCTGCAGAACCAGATGTGGGCTCCGCTTACAGCCTTACCCACCAGTATCACCAGTAAATCCGGTGCATGGTAGGGGTTTTTGTTCTTTTCATTCCACATACTGTAAAGTGATTCAACAGGCGCGAGCTTAACTCCAGCAACAAGAGTCCTAGTCAACAGTGTCTGTGTGTTTCTCTGTGTGTGGGGGTGGATGGATGTGTGCATGTGTATGTGTGTCAGCGTGCAAGTGGTTGGCGCTATTAAACATTCACCAGCTCACTCAGCTGCTGCTGTTGCCCGCCTCCTTCCCTCTCTATCTCTCTCTTGCCCACTCACTCGGTCTCTTTCTCTCTCTCCCTCTCTCTTTCTGCTCAGCTCCCTAAGTGCTTTCTCTCTGTGTCTGTTTCATTTCCTCTTCTCCCTCTTTCTCCTCCCACCTTCTCTCTTTCTCTTTTGCCCATTTCTCTTGTCTCCTCTTGCTCTCTCTAAGGGAGTATTTGCTTAACTACACAGCTCAGAGGCAAGCCCATGCTCTCTTCCAGTGTCCAAGTCAAATAAAAGACTCTTATAAATTTTTGAGTGACACGATGAATAATTTGGTATTTTTTTATGTGGGGTTTTCAGCATCAGATTTTTTTGCACTTCTTTGCTAATGAGGCATTGTGTTCAGGCAGAGCACCTACATGGCATCAGCTGCTCCATTCATGCTTCACCACAAGTGGCTCCTTCATCAAGGGCTTTGCTATCACTTAACTAATAACAGAGCTTATTCTAGTGTCACAGACAGTTTCACAGCCACTCTTGCTGCTAAATGCAACAGAGATTATCATGTTTGAAGCTGATTTATGTGGCAACAAATATGATGACTTTTAAAAAAAACATGTTTTTGTTTGGTTTTTCTTGTTTTTTCAAATAAACTGGACAGTGGAAAGACCAGGACAAGGTGGGCCTCGGGGTGGATTCATATCCAGTGAGCTAAACCAACACCCAAGATGATGATGGCTTTAGTAATTGCGGCTTTTGAAACAGCAGCATTATTGCTGTGCTGTGTTTCCTCACGACAACGAGGAGAAACAGCAAGTGTCCTTGTTCTTGCAGAGTCTCTAAATGTAGCATTAAATGGAGCAATAATAATCAACCTTAACATTCTTTATGTAATTTCAGAGAATAAACAATAAATGCTGTTGTCGCGCATGTACACGTGCATACAAAAACATACATTTCGGTAAATGAGTGAAGGACATTTCAGAGCAGGCCGCTAAACAATAAATAAAACATATCGGCGTCTCCCGTCGCTGTAAGTGCAAGCACCGCTGCTGCTGACACATCAGATGTGGCACCGCAGCTGTCCTTGGAGCAGTTTTGTCTTCTTGCTAAAACAATAAATCATCCACTGTAAGCGAACCACATCGCCTTTGGCCGAACAACGATGAACACACATGCACATGACTGCACAAAGAATTTAAACATAGACGTGCTCGCAATATCGCTGCAACCATCCGACTGAGTAAAGCTGTTGAACTCACATTTTAACATCCCTACTGTGTAACGTACGCAAGCTACAGGTAAGATACGTTGCACACTGTGTCTCCTGAATGCATCTTACATATTAAAGAAGTTCTTTAGCCATTAGGTTTCCTAGCAGCATCCATCCTGTTTCCTCCTGCAAATGTTTTAAATATGTTTTTCTTGCCTGAATATTGTTGTTTGGTGCGAAGAAGCATTAATAATAATGGCATAAATGTGTAAAGCTGCTATCACAGTATGTCAGCTGTCAAGAAATAAATAAAAATAATAATAAAATGTTATCTGTTTGCAGCAGCATGCATGAGAAAAAACTGCAAAAGAACAGAAGAAAGAGAAACAAGGAAAGGAATCATTCCCCAGCTATCTCACTACATCAGTATTGTCTGTTGTATATATTTATTTTTGCTAATGGCATAATCACTAAGTCATGACAGGAAACTCCTTTCTGCAGCTTTGCATTTCATTAACTGCTTGGTGATAAATTGAGAAATTTGAGCTCAACATCTCCCCTCTGCTCCTTCTACACCTCCACCTACCAGAGTTGTGAACAGCACTTTTTCTCAGCCTGTTGATGTTTCTGATGACAGCTGCCATTTCTACAAATAGCCTCGGATGTGGTGAGAACATTCACAACCCTGTCCTACACCACTTCGCTCTTGACAACGTGCACGAGTGGGTGGGGAAGCTGTAGCTACATGGATACAGATATTTTACTGTTCACTGTTTGCCTGCTGATAAAGCAGGATGCAAATCTAATCTGTGGAGTAGATGCACGTACTGTTTATTTATCCATATCCGCATGGGATTATATCGAAGTGGTGCAACATAGCCTTATTTATGATGGTAGCAGCTCTGGGAGGGTGTGTTTCATTAGGATCACTTGTAAAATTTCGAGCCTAAAACTCAATTACAAAGGCAGCGTTAAAGAAAAACTGCAAATCTTTATCAGATCAGATGAGGAACAGCAATGCTGCCTTCATCTTTTTGCCCATAGCAGTTATGAGTATACCTTCATTGTAAGAATAGCGCATATTTACATTTGCTTTATCACATTCAACAAAGTTAATTTGGACTTCAGTTAAGAAGTGCAGGGTAACACACTAAAGCAAAATGAAAAATACTGTTGAAGCTAAATTTTTCGGTCTGATCACATTTCAGCTTGTTCATCATTTAAGGCATTTTCTAAATTAATACGCGTTTTCCCTGCACAGCATGGCACTACTTAGTCCATAAAGCACATTACGATGCCTGTTTTAACAGATGACATCACAGAACCCAGAGGAAGCCGGACTTATCACTGCACAACCTCATATAACGAGATGGGAGGAAGTGAAATGAAATGATGAATAATGTGCTCGTTAAATTTGTACTTTTTCAACTTGCAAAACATTTCCCGCAGCTGATCACACGACAGAAAAACCCGTGATATCACTGCTTCTCACATTATTAAATATCTCTGCTCCCTGATACCTGGTGTGACCTGCTCTGCAGGAGACAGCACGGAGGAATTAGGTTCACTCTAAATGTCCTGGACAGGCCGAGAGTTTTTCTTTAACGATGGACATTTGGCAAAATCCTTTGATCCAAGTTGGATCTTGCTGAACTAATCGCATGAGTCAGCAAAACTTCCAAAGCACAGTTTCCTTTACAGCCAGGACACACTAGAAAGAAAAATAGGATGACAACCTCCGTGGGACTTAGAGAAATTGATGGTTATCCGGAGATCACAAAGATTTTTTTCACTTTCAGCGACCGACTCCAAGTTAACCAACTGAGCTGAGTTTGCAACCACTGGCTGACCACAGGTCGAGTAGTGGGAGGCAATCGGTCTCCAATCACTGCAATCACTCTCAGACAGATTGGTGAAGGTTCACAAAGTATTGACATGTAATTTATAAACACAAACAGATTCCAACAAATTTCTGTTAAGTGTGAATTTCTCTGTGTATGTCAACATATTTGCAATTTTCACTTATCACAAACAGATTGCATACAGTCTCCAACTTGATTCCACTCAATTGCAAACTGACACCAGACTGATTTGGTTCTATTGCCATTTCACTATAAGTTGGGTGCAAGAGGTGACAGACCCAGTACGTTTCTTCAAAACGAAAGTCAAAAAATGTACACGCGTTCTGACTGGATATACTATTGTTAATTGACAGTGTCATCATTTTTAGTTACTTTTTGCATTAGAATTAACATAGCCTGCATCAAAAACATGGTGATCAAGTCAAATACTAATGACAAAGTGCATTTTGTGAGGATAGGAGTGTTGAAAGGTTCACAGAGTTAAACGATGTGGGAGAAAGACAGGTGGAGGTGGACAGCAGAAACGATGACATCAAAGAAAGTAAAAGAGTGTGGAAAAGAGGGCAGGTGTAGAGGTTTCTGCGCTGTTATCAAATGCCATCGAAATTAAAGTCAGCGTGAGGTTAAGTGAAGAGGTTAATGTCACTACTGGGGACCTTTAAACTTAACTACAGTTTTCACAGATCAGATGTGAACTATCTGAATATAACCTGTGGTATTTTGATTTTATTTTGCACCCTCAGCAGTCCTTCACTTCCTGTTACAAGTAGTGGTTGATACACACATGCACACACACACCAACACACACAGTGTTAATTTGACTTGCCAGGGAGGAAATAGTGTGATTCGCTTGAGTAGGTCCCTGGACATGAATCTAAAGACAGTAGGGAGCGTGCAGAGCAATCAAGTGATAAAGCTTATTATCTGAGAGGAGCTATATTCTAAGACTTATTATCTACCAGGAGTTAAATGACTTTCAGGTCCTCAAAGGCCTGGTGGCCTGGTTTGACTCGGCAGGAGAGAGAAAAGAGAGGTGGCAGGAGGAAGAGGGATGGTAGAGGACAAGTGAAAAGGGAAGGAAGAGAGATGTGTGAGAGAAGCAAACAGGTGATGCCGGCGAAGGGGAGGGAGATGAGAGGGGGGAGGAAAGGAAACCCAGATGTGAAGAAGGAGGAAGAGGAGGCACAGAGGTGGAAGAGAAAACCAAGAGGATCAGAGGGGAAGTTGAAAGGCAAGGTTGGGAGAGGAGAAGGTGATTCATAGGCGTGGGCAGTCACTTTTCTGTCTTCATACAACTGCTGAGAAACCAATCTTCTGTTTAGGGTTGGCAAATATACTCCACAAAGCTGCAGGGTTCTGCATTGTGTCTTTGTTGAAGCAGTTCAGGTAGTTTACCACTATAGATACTGTAGATAGTTTATTGCCTTGGATACCACAGGTGTTGGCATAGCAACAATAGATTTGGAGTGTCTGTGCTTACTAGGAGCAAACATCGGGGCTGAACTGTTACTTCACTTAAGGATGAGCTACCACATGATTGATACAGTGGAGCAGACTTACAGCTGCAGCTGTACTGTAGTGCATGCTTAATGTGTTGTCCATTATCAGAGAAACAGATGTAATATAAAACAATCAGACTGGGGTTTTTTGCATTTTTTCCAGCGTGAATGAAACAAGCTGAGGGGAGGAAGTGATGGGATTCATTCTGGCATAGCACGGCACATGAAAACAGCGTTGTCACATTTGCAGTTTACGTTGCAAAAGCTTTGAGTTAAAGTAGCACACATAGTACTTTTTAGGGATGAAAAGTGACTAGACTACTGTCTCAAACATTTAGGACTGTAGGTCTATAAATCCATGCTTTTTCTGTTCCCTCGGGGGTCTACTCTCTGGTTTGGAAATAATTTTGGATCACATGCTTCTGAGCATCAATCAGGGTTTGTTGGTTTTGTTATCTTTGACTTCGATTTATCCAATAAGGTTATTAACAAATGCCTTACTGAAAAAAAAAAGTCCAACATTCCCCTACTTAACAAGTGTTTAATGTCCTAATACAGAGTTATCACGGTGAACATATTTAACCATCAAGTCAGCTGTGAGTTTAATGTTAGCCCAGTGCCTGTCTAAATATACAATATTGACAAAGCTAATGCAAAGTATGGGCTGTTTAATCAGAGCAAGTGTTTTTCTATGCAAATGAACTGAGCACTCTTTTGACTTAAAAGGCAAACTCACTGCAACAGCATGAACTGAAGAAGAAGAAAAAGCTAACAGGAATTTTAATAACTAAATCAATTAACACAGTGTCCATTACCTGCAGGTCAAATTACTTCCTGATTTCTATTATCTTGGATAGTAGGAAATACATATTTCTTAAGACATGACACAGACTACAACAAATTGCCTTGGTTCGTTAAGATTATTCTTTATTATGAAGTGCCACAAAATGCTTTGTGTTCATTGTGCTTACATTGTCTGAATACTGGCTCAAAAAAACCCAGGAGGTCCTCACTCTGCAACAGAGATCCAACCCTCCTGAGGTAAGGTGTGTCAGATATCACTATACAGCAGTAAAAATGTCTCAATCCAAAGGATTCTTTACAAACCCTCTTGCAATAAATGATTATTTAGGTTTATTACCATTCTTTAACTTGAAAATACAAAAAAGAAGAGAGGTCAAGCTAGTACAAGGTTTTTAATTCTTCTCTACCTGAATTCTAGTTAGTTTCATTGTGCTACTTTCTTTAGGGTGGAGATGACTAAAATGGAAGTGCTTAAAGAGGCCAGACCAGGAGCTTGGCCAGAGACAGACACACAGACAAACAGACTCAAAACGAATCCTTTCTCCTTTAAAAACCACTTAATAGCCACACGTCCACTTTAGCCCTAATACATTTAGACTACAGTGCAAAGTTTCAACCAGAGTTTACAATGATACAATTTGGGATAAGTAAACAGAGAAACTGCAGAGATGATACTTTCACCCTTTTTTGTCCTATTCTTACGTCTACTATCAGTGTCTGAGAAACGTGTGTAGAAAAATAAAGGTGATGCTTTTGTTCTCTTTGCGTAAAGGGAATCGCAATCATGCTTTTAACACTGTTTTTGCAGCTGTTTGCCTTTTTTGTATTTATAACTGTTGTTGGGTATTTTGGCCAAAATCATACGTAAAAAGGCAAAAGTGCTTGGCCATAACAGACTGGAGCGCTATGACTAATCATCTGATACAATTCAAGTAATTGCAGCTCAAATCTAGTTCATACATCAAGAAAGGAGATAAGACCTACAATTTGCTGACTCACACACTGATTCCCTCAGTCACAACAGAAGTGCTTCCTTTAATATTGCCTTTAAAAAAAGTTTCTTTGGAAAATATAATTGTATTGTACTGTGTTATTGTGCGGCAAAGCATTTATCACAAACTGTAGACTTTTTGACTTTATAAAATTGTCAACCATGGCTGCCTTTGATCATTCATCTCTGAGATAAAAATTTGTTTAGCTAATGCATCCACATAACCGTGCTGTCCTTTTGTCCGTGTGCCCTTATAAACTGTGTTCAATACGGGCCAGTCCGGACTTACACTGAGTGTCTGAGGAAGCACTGCAATTACAAAAAGCTTTCTTTGTTAAAGATTCACATCTGAATATTAAACCTGTTCTATTTTTTTAATTGCTCAAGCTTCACTGTACACAAAAGTTTAGTCACCCCAAATGGCTCGTCAGCAGGCACCGCGTGCTCACATGTGAGGACGTGCACCCATGCATCTGTGCACCCGTGTTTATGTTTCTTTGCGAGATTACGATGTCGACGTGCTGCATTTTATGATGAACACACAAACATTTTCCTGTGCAAATCTGTGTGTCCTCAGTCTGTCTCCTGGGAAGCTCCATGAATCTGTAGAAAAGGTTTCTGAGCTGCAGAGAACTGGGTTCAGCAACACTGGTATTGACCACCTAGATTAAAGGTTAAATCTTCCATGGGGTCGGGGTTGATTAAAGTTAGCCTGTCCGTAGGTTTCTCGATCTTAGAGTTACCCTTCAGTTGGCCCAGTAGGGGTGAGTGGGGACTACTGCAGAATAATCAGGACTCAGTCTGGTGTATCTACAACAGTTGTAGCTAAGCTGCAATCTGACCATCAAGCTAAAGTGCATGCTGTTCCTGTGGTTTAAGAAAGCACGCTTTATGGGTTGGAAGCGAACCGGAAGAGCAGATGAGTAATTGCATTTCAGCTGAAGTCGACTTTGGTTCAACTTCAACTAAACTTTGTTGTTAACAGATAGCAGCTGCATGTCATATATGCTAGCTGTCAATTAAGGGTGATGGATATCTTATTGCATATTTATCCAATCTGATTGCTATTTTAACCTTAACATAAAGATAAAATTGGTGTTATTAAACTTGGCCGACTGTGACAGGAAATACTGTTTAAACGCATTTAAGTGTCATTTTGCCATCTCATAAACATCAGTAAACCACTGAATTTTGATGTATGGCCAATTATCCAATCTAAGTATCCAATCTAAGAAAAGGCCTGAGCCAAAGTAAGGCCTTGTTTGTTTTTGTTAACAATTAAATCACTAGAGCTATTGCAGAGCAGGGCAGTCAGGGTCATACAGTAGTTATCCTACAATAGGCCTCTCACCCAGCAGGCAGCTGATCCCAGCCTCTCTAGTCTACATCCTACATTAGTTCTACTCACTAAGAGGCAGGCAGTGCATAACAAGAGAGGAAAGACAGGACTTTTCTTTTTGATACTCTAACACTACATTGGCATGTTCCCTGATGTCTGTAATATTAGTATTTTTTCTGTTTATGACTATAGGTGAAGTAAAACATACCTGATTTTTAAACTGCTATACAGTAGTAGGTAATACTTCATAACTTCATCATAAAATACCATGCATTAAGTGATTATTGCTTTTAAAGAGTCCTATGGAGGCTCCAAGAGAAAAAAATAATAATATTGCCCTCGGGTTCTAGCTATAGGATTTTGGCAAAAATCATAAGCTTTTTATGATGTTGGCATAGGTTTTCATAATTTTTTTCTGTTTTCTTTTTTTTTTTTTTGCATGCAATAACGTTAATAAGAAAAAAGATATTAACAACATAATAGGAAAAAATAGTACTCAAAAAAGTGACATATGCTTTGGCCTGTAGTGGTAAAAAGAGGTTGGCAAATATCCTACATACATATACAGAAATTAAAGTGCAACAAATAAATGGCAACACTTTTCATTGTTATCAAATCAAGTATAAACACATAAAAAAGAAAAAAAATGTCAAAACAAATAAATCAATAAATAAATAAATAGTATTTTGACCTCAGTAGTGGAGAGAATATGGTCACTTGGTGCAGCAGAGCATTATTATCATTATTATTACTATTATTATTACTATAATTCTTCCAAAAAAGAAACAACATCAGAATGAAAAAACTTTCACTGCATTTGAGTGCAGGGAGGAAACTAGTAGCTATAGGCTTACTATTGTCTTTGTCGTCATCCTCATCGTCATCCCTTTTTCCAAAATATACGGAGTCATACTGTATCTAGAAGCCAGGAGGAAGTCAGTATTAATGTCTCCATCCTCAATGGACAGAGGAAGAGGACGTGAAGAGTTTTGTTTTGTTTTGTTTTTTGAGGAAGTGCATGCGTCGATCAGTTAAATCCTTAAGTGGGCAAATCTCAAGGAGAAAAAATTGTGCTATCTTCATCATATTCATTATCACGAATAGGCTCCAAGGGAGGCGAGGTGGGGGAGGGGGCAGAGGGCCAGTGAGGAGGGGTGAGGAGGGAAAGCAAGGTCACATTCTGACCCAAAAATATATTGTTTGTGTCTGCAGTTAAGTCCGTAAGGGTAATTTTAATTCACGTCTGCAGTTTTGTCTCGTTTGATCTATATGGGGGGGTCATGCATCTAGGGGGCCGAGAGGAGAGAAGGGGCCTTTGAAGCAGGCAGACTCATAGTGCTTGTTCAGATAACTCTTGAGCGCGAAGGTCTTGTTGCAGCGTTTGCACTTGAAGTGTTTGAAGGCCGAGTGGGTCTGCATGTGAGCGCGCAGGTTCGAGCGGTCTGCGAAGGCCTTCCCACAGTGGGCGCACCCAAACGGTTTCTCCCCTGTGTGCGAGCGCATGTGGCCCTGTAAAAGCCAAGGTCGGCTGAACGCCTTTCCGCACACGTCGCACTTGTGCTTGAGGTCATGAGTGAGCAGGTGCATGGCCATGGCGGGCATGGACACGTACACCTTCCCGCAGGTCGGGCATTTCTTTGCCAGCTTGCTGTCCAGCGAGCGATGCGTTTGTTTGTGCCGGCTCAAGTTGGAAGACGTGGCGTAGGTTTTGCCGCACTCGTTACAGGTGTGCCTCTGGATGGTCCTGGGGCTGCTGAGAGCTTTCCTCTTCGAGCGGCCATCGGTGATGAAGAAGGCATCGACTGTGTAACCCTCGCTCACTGCAGCGTCTCCATTGATATAACCATCCGTGAGTTCTGAGCCAGGGCTGTCAGGAGACTCAGAGTCGGGAGCCCCATAGTCACTGTGGATACCATCGTAGAGAGGATCAGGAGAGGGGACCTTGATGCCACTGTCACTCTCACCATCGTACACAACAGGGCTGATGTAGTCACTGATGTAACCAGCTGTTAATGGAAAACAAACAACAGTATTAGCATATTGAAAAGAGAGCTCATCTTAACATGGTATGGAAATTTAATGGTGTACAGGACTTGACCAAAACATTAGTTACTGGTGCCCCTATTGACATAACTTGATAGGTAGTAAAGAAACTGCTATGTTAAGATTAAGGTGGCAAAACATTTTCTCTGATCACAGAGAGATCCATACCAACAGGAAATGTGAAGGGCATTAATTCCTGCACGCGGAGAAAACTGCAGGAAACACATGAATAAGTCCAGATTAGCATTAAACTGCTGTAGCCTGCTAGACAAGCTTATCTTTCAGTACAGATACAGTAATGACAGAGATTCAGTACGCTGACCAGAATTACACAATCTGAATTGGTGGAATTAAATAAGCGCTTACTCACTGATGCAAACTATTATAATATGCCATTTGGGATATACAGCTGGCTTTACACAGCTGTGTGATGTTTTCCCCTGAATCTTCTTCCCACTCGAGTGCATTTATGTTTATAATAAAGACATAGAGAAGGGATAAATATTTCAAACAGCTGGTTCATCCCACCAGTAACTTGTTGCTGACATGTTACTGTAGAAACACAAGAAAGCCTCCACCAAGTGTTATGGGCAACAACGACAAAAAAACAGTGACATGACAGGTGTTACTGTATTATATTTGATGAAAAACCGATTTGAATTTCCTTTTAAATAAAACCACATATGGCACCAAAGTATGTGAAACATAAGGCAACAGTAAGATCTATTCCTCATCTCATTCTAAATGTAGAGATATAGATTTTAAGAGGCTTTTCAAATGTGAGTGAGCACACCACCGTAACACTGCCACATCTGTGTCCAAGTCAGATCCCTGCATTTGTCTTGCAGATATGACAGTCTCTGTAATCAGCTCACAAACAGCAGATCAGCAGCAACAGGAGCTGCACGTAAAAAAATGTGAATAGACATTTTAAAATACTGAGCGTTAGTCACTTGCCTGCATAACTGTGGACCTTAGCGGTGTATTGAAAGGGTCTGCAGGGTTAGGGTTTGTTCAGGGATAATTCAGCAATACATTTCCCTTAGCCATCAAAGGCTGCAGTCAAGACACTTCTTCTGTAAATGGTAAATGCACACAAGCTGACCCTGAACTCGAGAGAGCTGATTTAGCGTGTGAAAATGAGCATCAGCACCATGGACAGATCCAGTGCAGTGCGTGTCAGGGGCACGATGACGGCAGGCCTGCAGTACCGGCTTGTGGTGTGGTGTTTCTTTTCTTTGTTTCACAAATCTGTGGAGTTGATGACTTGGAGGACAGGCTTTAATTACAGGAATCCATTGAAAAGCTGTACAGGGACACACAGCACAGTCAGCTTATGCTCCTGTTCCCTGATGATTGATGCATTTTTGGAGAAAAATAACGCTCATTCAAATTTTATGTGGAAAATAATACATATGTACTTCTTTAATGTGTACTAACCAGCATTATATATAAACAAATGGGTCATACATTCTTAGATTTAAGCGTAAATCAATACCTTTGTCAAAATGCACTTGTTGTACACTGTTGTTTATGTTTTTAATATGGATCGACAGGTTGGATAAGTTAATAGCTCCAATTCATCCTTAATTGTCCCTGAAGACAAGCTAATAGTGGCAATATTAGCTGAGCTTATATCAAGCTGCTCCAACAAAAACTATCAATAGAAACACATTAGGTTCATCACATAATAGAGTGTAAAAATGAACTGGAACAATAACCAACCTATAAGATAAGATCCAACTAATCAATGTTTTTGAGAGGCTGTTATTGTGATGAAAGCACGAAATAATGACCACAGGTTTTGGGACACCTGCGTCGTAGATTCCTGTGCTTATTACTTATGTAGTCTCGGTAATGAACAAGCAACAAGCTCCATGTGACGCACATATTCTATCTCGCACCTATGATCACAGCCATGTAACATCCACTACAACGTCCCGTCACATCATTCACTCACAGGACGCAGGGCGGGACATAAATTATTCCAAAGCCGGTTCGTTCAAGCAGAAGGTTGTTCCCAACACTGCGTTCTGCTGTGGGCTGACTCTGCTCCGAGCCATGTAGAAGCTGCATTAAGCTGTTAACATCGCATGTTAGGGATGGAGACAAAAGGTGGCCGGGACAGGCTGAACAGGCGGCTGATGGCGTGTGAGACCTAGCAGGGCTTGTTAACTTCGACGTCATAAATACATCGCTGACAGCTTTCTTGCTTTACGTGCTGAGAATCACAGACAGGTCCGCGCATGGGACGCACATGTTAGCCTGTGGATGACACTGGGACGGGAGTCATGCGGTCTACACGGGCAGAGGCATCGCTCTCTTTCTTTTCTTCCCCCTGTAAAATGTGACGCACATAGTTGCAGGTTGTGCGGAAGTTTTCAGCTTTGGAGGAGCACAAAACAGCCAATCATTTTGAGTCTTTTCAGGATAATTACAAAAGTCACCCTCATATGGCTAAAGAAACGTCTGAAAATGGTATAAGAGAAGAAATGCATCCACATTCAACAGTTACAGCGTCATAGCCACGGTGCAGAAATCTGCCAACACTGCAAAACTGGGACAGGCACACCTGTACAGAGCACGAGGGGGAAGGGCCACGCACAACGTCGAAAGATGAGCCTGAGATGAGACTCGTTTTATATGCAAAGAAGAAAGCAATGTTTCAGGGAAACACTAAAAACCTGAGTGTTTTACAAGACAACGTTAAAACGATGTGTATGCTTCACCTGCAGGCGAAGGTGAAGACTTATGTCAGAAGACCATTATGCAGCTTTTACACACACACACACACACACACACACACACACACACACACACACACACACACACACACACACACACTTATCAGGAGATAACCACGATGTTTCATCAGATTATTTTCTGCAAACTCAGAGCTACATGGGAGGCAGCTCTTGTGCATCTCAAACATCACCCCGAGCTTGCAGAAGCATAACCGCAAAGGGTTTCGACTAAAACCAAGTGAAAGTGAGCTCGATATGAATAACCACTGTCCCGTTTCTGTCTCCTTTAAGCTTACTTACACTGCGAAGGGAGAGAAAGACCCCGCTGGGTGTAAGCCAGAATCGATGAAACATGCGACGCGCTTGATTTAGTTGATTTCACAAGTGACCTTTTCGCTTCGGCGGCAGCTCAACTCCTAGAGTTGAGCCCAAACGCTTCGACCGAGGATAATGTAACTTATGTACCCCGGTAAATAAAGTCTTAGACTGTGCGGTGTGGTAACATCCAGTTATCAGAGTGCATAGTTTTATGAGATTGACAGGTCTTCTGTGTTTTACTGTCCGAGCTCTTTTGCAGAAGTGAAGCAGCATGCAATTCTTTCACAGTCTGTGCTATTGATAACGCTTTGCTCCACTTTGATATTTTTCATTGCGCTGATTAGTGGAGGGCTTTGAAGCTTTTATTACCCGTGAGAAAAGTAACAAGCGTGTGGTAACTCTATGCTGTCTGATGTTTTGTAATTATCTGCCTTGATTACACCCACATCACCCCACAGGTAGCCAGCCACTCTGCAATAAGTTTCAGAGGTTATTGATGTTAGATGATGCTATACGCAAGATAAAAGGTGAAGAAAAAACGAAATGCGGTGCTGATACACTCTGAGTTCACGCTTACATTTTATAGTTATTGGTTGGCAGGAATGTGCACCGGTGTATCAAGCCCCAGGGTCAATTTTTAACGACCAATCACAGGAGGGAATCCCTTTAAGGCACAACAGGTAAATCCTGTTGAAGTCTCAGTCTTATTTCGGAAACATGTTCCCACCTTCGCCAACCTCCTCCTCTGTGAAATCGATTTTCTTCCGAGACACCTGTTAGTGCGCGCTGTGTAGGCTGCATGACCTACCTTTGTCATGTAGCCGCAGGCTGAGGTCTGTCCTGTGCCGGTAGGCGTTCTCCAGATCCGCCCCGGTGGAGAAATCATCCAGTTTCACCTTTTTTACCAGGAAAGACCTTGGCATGGTGGTGAGACACCGACAAGCTGCGCACACACACGCACTCACAAACACAACGACCCACACTCGCAAACACAGCCGATCGCCGACAGGCAGGCCAGCGTGGTGATTCGCCCGTGACACACCAATCAGACCGGCGGGCCGGGGGAAGATTGTCTTCAGATTGGGGAGAAAGCGCGAGCCTTGAATTGATCCGGTGAAAGAGTTGACGATCAACAAGCGCTTGTGTGTTCTTCCTCTTCTGCTCCGGTCTCTCTCGCTGTCGTCTGTCCGCCCCGTTTAGTCCTCGCGCACAGGAGGAAAGAAATGCAACTTCAGCACCGGACAGCTCCCTCCGAGGCGCGGGGAGGGGGTACGGGGGAGGCGAAGGGGTTGCCTCGTGCTCTTTTGAGCTCGCGGGAAGGCTGCAGACCAGGGGACAGAGGGCTCGCGAGCAGTCAGGGGAGATAAATAAATAAATAAACGAAACAGGCGATGGAAGACACCCCGCAACGCGCTCGGGCCTCTTTAAAGAAGAGGAAGAGGAGATGGAGCAGGGAGAGGAGGAGGAGGAGGGAGGGAGGGATGCGAAGAAAACAAGAGGGAAAATTGAAGGTTAATTTTTGGAAGCTTTTCAGTAAGAGAAAAAAACGGTCGGACACCTCGTCCTCCCCTCTTTGCCAGAGAAATTAGTCCTTTATTCCACCTGATGACGACCACTCAGGCCGGTAAGAAAAAAAAAGAAATCACAGTAAGACTCCCTGCGGACGGATGCATCAACAGCATCCCTTCTTTCTCTCCTCTCTGTATCCCCCTCTCTCTCTCTCTCTCTTCCCCTCGTCTCTCTCTTTGCAGCTTCCGCGAGGTGTTCCCGTGAGTGTGCCGTCTCGCGATCAGCTGTTGGCATTTATACGGCGCAGTGAGAGAGAGAGAGAGAGAGAGAGAGAGAGAGAGAGAGAGAGAGAGAGAGAGATGGGGGGGATGGATAGACGCACGAGTAGAAGGAGTGCTTAATTTAATCCATCCCACATCCCCGGGGAGCGACGACTGGCCCGGATGATTTATTGAAGCTGTTATCACCCCCCCCCCCCCCCCCCCCCCCTTCTTTCTCTGTCTTTCATTCTCCTTTCTCCCCTTCTCTTCATTTGTGTGTGTGTGTGTGTGTGTGTGTGTGTGTGTGTGTGTGTGTGTGTGTGTGTGTGTGTTTGAAAGAGAGAGAGAGAGAGAGAGAGAGAGAGAGACGCCATGTTTTGAGGAGATAAGACTGAAAATTATTGTTATGGTTTTTTAAGCTCATCGATTTGATTGCGCTATCGCAGCGTGTAACACGAATTTTAAATATTGTCCCATTGTGCACGATTCTTAGCAGTCCATGTACTTTCGTTTTTTTGGGTCTCCCCCTACATTTGAGCATATTGTATCTTTTCTTTCTCTCTCTCTCTTTCCTTTCCCATCACATGGATTTTACGGCGGAATATTAACTAGCATGCTGAGAGCCTACTAATTATCATTAATGTCGCCCCGAAGGCAAATGGTTGCAGGCCAAATGGAGTGTTTTACAGTGGCTGAAGGTAGAGTACTGTCAGCTCCAGGGTCACACCGAGTTCACTGAAAACTTTTCCTGCAAGATGTTGATATTATGTAATAACAACAGCGATCTTTTAAGATGAATGAATCACATGTATTTAGACTCATGTTCCATGAGTATGAGATTAATTCAGGTTATTTCACTGTGAAGTGGAAGAGGGGAAAGTCATCATTTCAATTGGGTAGTCCAGTGTTTTAAATTTGAGTGTCATGCATGATCTAAAATGTGGCTTTGCATGGGCAGACGCAATGATTACACAATGCTGTGTTGCTTTGGGCCTAAATGCAAGTGCAAATGTCTAAGATTAAAGGTAAAGTGTTGCTTTACGTTTTTGAACAGCTGGAAAGTTGATAAACATCTGTTACAGGTTAGCGGGACCTCATTGGATAAGTCAGATCCAGAGAGAACACACTTAAAGATCAGTTTGTCCTTTTAATAACTGGTGTTAGAGGTTATTGGTGGGAAATCTGTGGGAAATTTGAGGCTAAAAACATTTAGCTTCAAAGGTATTAATTAAAATTTAAATAAACACATCACTTTCTTAATAAATGCTTTAATGTGTGTTCAATCATCTCTTTCTCATTCAGAGAAAAATATTGCATTATCGCATTGTAATTATTAGATTAATAGTACTGTTCTCCAGTACAGCTCCAAAACTATTTTATTTGAGGAATATCAACATGTGAGGAAAAATTATTTGCCAGATAAATATTAAAGATTTAGACTATTTATGTCTAATGACAGAAACATAACAAAAGGGATTTTTGTCAGATATTTATTTATTTTTTAGCTATGAGGATCATCCTTGACTAAGACTTTTTTTAATCTTCAATCTTTCTTTTGAAGTAAATTAACTCATAATCTCTGTCAGACAGACAGGTGGAGAAGGACAGCACACGGATGTCAAGTTAGAGAGGCAGATTTGGAGAAGGAGGGGTTTATTTTCTTTGTTTGCAGTGATGATAAGAGCTTGTTTGAGCTCAGTGGATGGATATCTAAGGACCGGAGGAGTCATGTGAGCAAAAATAAGTGTGTAGAAGTTCAAGGTGGTTTGGTGTGACTTGTATGTATGTGCACTTTATATTGATTACAGCCCATGTGACCAGTGCAGTCTGTGTGTTCAGTATTTTTTGATGATAAATCATGACTGTGAAAGCATTCTGTGGATTGTGTGTGTGTGTGTGTTTGTGTGTGTGTGTGTCCATCTGTTGTCCTTAATCAGGGAAAGAGCAGATGAGTTCCGTCACCTGGAGACTGGCTCAGGGAGGTCCAATTAAACACACAAACTCACACACATACACACATACACACACAACTGGCCTCACACATGAACACACAACACACAACACCCTCTACAACAGCTGTCAGTCGACTAAAATAACCCACAACATTAACAATGTGTTTCATCATCACTAGTGGATATGTGGGTCCACACACATACACACGCTGACAAACACATATGGCCTAATAAGACACACATACACACACACACACATCCGATGCACTGAAACAGGTCTTAGTACACACAGGCACACTTCAGACTCATGCATAAAGGTTTAAAGTGCTTCATGTGTTTAGATTAAGTATTAGTTGACATTCAGCATATTGAAAATTAGTTTTACTCTTAATTCAAATGCCAAAGCATGCTAGGCGTCACTCATTGTGTCTGTATCAGACCCAGGACGTGAGAGTAATTTCTAAAGATATTTCCCTGCAAAGTACATGAGTGTGAACTGTAGTCAAAAGTGGAAAGCTCTGGGTGTTCTCTGTCTGCTGTCATCCTCACACTTCGCTAACAGCGGCATACTTTATTTTTAGGGAGGTTTTTAATTTGTGAGGAATATATATATGTGTGTACTTACTGTTTGAAATGTTTGAATGGTGTAAAACGTGTACCTTCGTGTGTCTTATTTATTATTGCAGTAGAAATAGAAGTGATTACACTCCTCATAATTTAAGGGGAGTTCCCTTGCCTCCTTCCTGTGACTGCATTACTGTTTTAGTAAAGTTTAACCTTGTAGTTTCTGTCAAAGAGCACCCAAAGCATTTGTTTTAGGTATTTTTCTCCACCAGCATCCACAGAGGCTGACATTATGCAATGTCCTTCACACTGTCCGAGCTGTCACAGAGACTCTGACTTCCACTGATAACGGTTGTGCAAAGAGCCGGACTGTGCAGTAGTCCATGGACAGCCACTGGCGCTATAGCTACTTGTATACCTCCTGATTGTTGCTGGAGCTGAGCACCACTGATTTTTGGGGAGGGGTTTTAGAGGCTCATTGATCTTCTTGTATCCTTTTTCCATTTTTGTGAAGTCTTGCGGTTGGAGTTTTCAATTCCTCTGCTAATTCTCTTCGATGAAGTAGCACAGTGCAGAGATACAGACACCATCATCTCCTTTTTGTTTCACTGATGTTTTTTTAATCACAGGTGTAGTTAGTTTCACTGCGTTGGGTTTCCACTTGTTTAACAATATAGTTTTCCTAAAGCATTTTTTAAAGAGAATGAAATATTTTTTACTTTAAAGGAAAACCGTGCTCTTCAATTTTGAAATTAGACAGGTATTTGGAGCCGATACGACTTTGAATCACGTAACATGTAAAAAATCTTGCTCAGGGGTGCACTCACTCCTGTTGTAATCATGTCATGATGTTTGTTTTACATTATAAGACTGATAATGATTCATAGTGCCAGAGAAAAAGACCTTCTATATATTTTTGTTTTAAACTAAAAATAGAAAATGAGGCAGTATTGTCGTTACGTAAAGAGTGATCCATCCACTGTTAAGGTAACATTTTCTTCCATCTTCCCCTGTTTTTCTGTGTGTGTGCACACTGTAAACCCTGTTAAAGCAAATCCTTTAATTTGAATCTTGAGCAAAGAAAAAAAAACTGGCTTAACGTGTGTGTGTGTGTGTGTGTGTGTGTGTGTGTGTGTGTGTGTGTGTGTGTGTGTGTGTGTGTGTGTGTGTGTGTGTGTGTGTGTCAGGCCTGAGGTTAGTCGTGATAGATGTCCGGTGCATTTTAATTGCCGCGGTGCCACGTCAAAGGACGACACCTGTGTTGTACACCAAACACAGAGACGCTGCCCATCTGCTCTGTGTACATTTTGAGTGAGGATGTGTGTAGGTGGATGTAGGTGGGTGTACAGGCAGCCATGCGACAGGCAGGCAGCATGTGCAGGTCCACTTGTTTTTCATCATTGTATAAACAGACCTAATTTTTTCAGATGTATCTCTCATTATCATATCTCACCCCTGTGTGACTACACATCTGCAGTATTTAAGCATCTTTCAGTATCACTTAGTGTATCAGCATTACATTTAACTTATTATTTGTGTTATAATTTTATTGTTATCATGTGGTTTGGGTGGGGGTTTTTTTCCTCACTTAAAACTTAAAACAAAATATTTCAAGTGTCAAAAATCACATTTCTGCCTCTTTCCCACTCTCTGTCTCTTTTTGCCTCTTATTTCGTCTTTCCTGAAGGTGAGTCTCTGTTCCGTCCTAAAGCTGTTCTGTCGCAGTAACGCTAAATATTGCTGAGCAGTTCTTCTCATCAGGCACACACATACACACACACATACATACACACATGCACACTTGCAGACACGCAAAAGTGCTGGGCTAGGGGAGAAATGTGGCCTGTTTCTTTGCAGTTTTTGATGACTCCCACTATACTGGTGAAACAGAATGCAGTGTACATTAGCACAGGATAGAGTGTCCCAAAACGGAGGAGAGGAGAGGAGAGGAGAGGAGAGACATTTTTTTTATGGTTGAGATGATTTCATTTGATTTATGATTCATCTCAGCTTGAAAAGATAAAGAGATCATATCTGTGGGTTGTACAGGGTGGGTTAAATATCAGACAGTATCACTCTAATTCACTATACATAACTATGATCAGTTGATTCCAATAAAAAGGGATCATTCTATATTTATTAAACACTTTTCATGCCAAGAGTGACTCTGTCAGTGACTTCAAACAGGATAAAACAGTTATCCTTGCTCGTTGCAAAGTACTGACATCTGCCTTTCAGCAGCTCAGTAATTAACAATTTATGTCCTGTTTGTGTCATTTGAATCCAAATAATAGTGTAAAAGCTACAAGCTGTAGCACAGGTTGCATGCAGGATTACCGCCTTAGAGGCTCCACTTGCCTGTGTCACTGTTAGGTTGCCAGATTTACCTCACATAGCCCCTGAAAAATCACAACCTATTACACTCTGGGTTTCTGAAGGAAACCAAATATAATATGTTCACTAATCATCTATAGAGGTGCTGGTAGGCAGATTTTATTACATTTCAACAGAGTTGTTTCCCCTTTAAGTCTATGTGTTAAATAATTCTAGCTGTCTGCTGGCTCTAAGTTAATACTGAACGTATGAACACATTAGGGGTATTGATTTTGCTATCTAACTCGTGCCGAGAATTTGAGCGTACATGTTATCTCCATAAAATATCACATTATATACGAGAAAGAGAATCAATGCTATGGTTGAAAAATATAAACCACATAGACAACAACAATAAATCAGTCATTTTATTTTGTGGTTCAGGACTTTGTCCATTAATATTCAGGGTTGGTAGTGAAATCATATGTCGAGGTGTTCTTAAGCAAAACACGTTACTTCCACTGTGTAGATTAATATACATTTACTGGCCACTTTGTTAGGTACAGCTTTCTACCACTGTTGCTTTCTGAACTGCTTTAATTCTTCATGTCACAGATTCAACAAGGTGCTGGAAACATTCCTCAGAGGGTTTGGTCTATATTGACACGATAACATCACAAAGCTGATGCTTATTCGTCAGCTGCGCATCCTTGATATGAATCTGCTGTTCCACCACAACCCAAAGGTCCTATATTGGTTGAGATCTGGAGACTGTAACATACATGAAAATAATCTAATTTTGAAATAAAATATCTCCCTCTGTTACTGCAGCTTCTGCATGCGTGTCCTGTTCATGTTTTGGAGAGGCAAAGCGTGAAATGGACACGCTATCGGTAACGGGTTGCATCAGCCTGTCAGTCACCAACAAATGTGCCACATTTAGATTAACCTTAATCACTTTTCTTCCCCATTCCGATGCTCAGTTTGACCTTCAGCAGGTCATCTGGACCATGCCTACAGTGCATAAATGCACTGACTTGCTGCCATGTCACTGGCTGATTGAAAACCTAACAATCTGACGAGTGCATATGTGAGGAAACTAGAGAAATAGTGGAGCAATAAAGTAGAAAGCCATTATATATTCAGTCTATATAACATCATACCACTTTATTGATTTAAAAAGCAAAAGTGCATCGGCATCGACATTCAATCAGTTTTCATACAAATTAATATTTTTGTTCTTCTCATGACAGAAACTGTGATTGCGTCCAAATGTATAAATCAATTCTTCTTCAGTCTTTTGGTCTCGCCAGCTCTCCAAAGCTAACGAGAAGCTTCATTTCATAAATAAATCTGGAAAACTATATAGGATCAATGAGCTCTCGTAAAACTGTTTAATGCAGTTGGATTGTGTATGTAATGAAGTGATAACAGAAGATTTCACACTCAGCAGAGTGGAGATGAATGCTTCTGACATTTATTTCCGTTGTAGGAGACAAACAGTACACGTATTCTCCAAACAAACAACTCGTGTTCAGACACAGACTGCTTGCTCGGTTGAAAAAGCACTCGGGTAGCCTTTCTGTGTATTTCCCTAAACTCCTTCTGACCCACAATGCTACTGTGAGAGATATTTCTCTTCCTCTCTCTATCTTGGGGTAATTGTGTGAATCAGGAGAGATTGCATTTACCCAGACAGCTGAGTGGCGAGCTGGCAGGGTAATAAATGGCCTGATAACCAGCACTACTCTGATCCCTCTCAACGCAGAAATAAGAACAAAAAAAAAAAAATCATTTCCTCCTTCAGACAGGCCTATTCTGCAATGTCGCCTGTGATAAAGAGATACATATTTCGGAAACACGGGGTGGCAGGAAGGAAAGGAAAAATGGGAGAAGGGATGAGAGACAGAGTGATATCTTAAGTAAAACAGTTATGACAACGTTCCAGGTAACACTTTTATTTATTTTACAGATTGCCCCATTTCTTCGATGTTTTTGAAACAAGGAGCCTGAAACCAGATACAACAATGAAATGGAATAGTGTCAGTAGCAGGGTTTTGTGTTACATCCTTCCTCTGCAGCAAACGACTTCACGTGGGAGCTTTAACAAAAAATCAGAGGATGTGTGACCTGTTTCACATTACCTTTAGTTTGTGTCCATCCTGACTGTGTACACCTCTTAAGCAAGATCAAGCCAATCAAGGAAGTAATCAAAAAATTTGGAAGTGAAATGATACCAGTAGACCCACACACAGTCTCAGCAGTGTGTGCAAATGCAAGCTCTGGCTTTGAAACTGGCATTACTTATTTAGCTTGCATTCATGTACAGTACAAAGGCAGTCGCTGCAGCATCAGGTTGATGTTTTTAGGTTTTTGTTTGTTCCAGGACTTGATCACATGACTACAAAGCTATGCAGACAACAATTTGTGTCACACTGAGGCAGATCTGTCCGTAGCTCCAAGAGTAACTGGGAATAAAGACGAGTTTCAAAGAAATACATTTTGATCTCTAAAGCCGCTATAATCAGTATTTAGATCACTACGTGTACATTTCAGGGCGATGAAGCTGCAGAGAATTATTACTTGACCTTTGCTGGGCGTTTAACTGTCCTTAAGCCCAGCATTGTTTTCAGCCAGAGCAGGCAATTCTTCTCAAATGAATAGAAAGCTCTAAAAAGACTGGTGTTTCCCCAGGAGAACAGAAGAGTTTAACTGGACTAAGTGAGCAAAAACACAAATCAGACTAATGTCCAATAAATAATAACTGCTTGGAAACAACCCAAGCAGCACACTGTTGGAAAGTGAGGACAATTCCAAATACCCTGGAATCCACATTCACATGAACCTGATACAAACCAGTCACGGAAATACTGTCGATTAAAAGGCCCGACAGCACCACTGAACCCTCGAGCCCTTCAGCCTAAGGCCTCAAATCCCAGTGGACCTCAAGTGAAACGCCACAGAGAACCTTCTGACAGGCTGCTTCACCACCTGGTGCCTCAACCACATCAGCAAGGACTTTAAATCTTGTAGAAAGCAGAGCATGTGGGACAGCACGTAACTGGGTGCAAGCTCTGCAGCCTGCAAGAGCTGCACACCCAATGGTGGCTCAGAAAGTACCAGAGAGTACTAGAGTCTCCCTAAAATCTCTGGAAAGTGATACAAGATTGACAAATTGTGCATCAGCAGATTGAAGAGGGTTTTTTTTTCCAATAACTCATAGGACCACACACACAGATTCAAAACACAAAAAATAGGAAAAAACTGCACGGTTATTCTTTTAATTATATTTTATTTGTCATAATGAAGCATCCCAGCTTGCATGATTGTCCACATGACCTCACAACTTTTTATAACCAAACAAGGAACAAACACTGACTGGAGTCAGCGTTTTCTGTTCTCGTGACATAAACCATCCTGCTGGTACAAGACTTGATTCTCAAACTTCAAATACACCTAAATGGTTCCACATTTTGGTCTTCAAGTTTAACCACCCCACTGACAAACTTTGTTCTGTTTGTTAAAACGCTCTTTACAAAGTCTTCTAATCATGGCTCTGAAGAGTGCAGTATGAACAGCGCTCAGTGCTGGCGGTAACATGGAGCGAATATGTTTCTTATTTCAAAATCATCAAAAGGAGCCAGATAACCCCTCAGTGGCTACACAGGCTCACTGCTCTTGCTCCCTTCTGGTCTCCTCCTCCTCCACCTCTCAGAGTGTTTCCAATATTATCAGGGGTTTCATCCCTTTGTTCCATCTACACCACTATTGCTTCTGCTTTTTTTCCAACCCCATCTCACACACAAGCAATCTGTCTCAGAAGCAAACACTCGCTCACACACACACATATGTGCTATCCTGATTACAGATACACATAACCACCCTGAAGGGCACGTGCACAGCACAAACCCCTGCTCACGCACACACTCGCACATGCCCTGCGTGAATGTTCGCCTGAGGCTGGAGCTTCAGTAGCCGCCTGATGTTCCATCAGCAGGACAGCACATAACTATTCCAGCAAACTACGACTCGAATCTTGCAATGTTTTGTCAATACCGCTAAATCAACTTTATTTGCCCCCAAAGGCCAAACGGTTTACAAACGCACTTCTATTATGAACAAATGAACTTTGAATGAACCCATTACATGATGTTTTTTTTTACTCACGTTGTTGTTGTTTTATTTATCTATTTATTTTACAAAAGTGCCCCTGCCTATTTTCTGTTACAGCAGACTAGTCCTCTGAGGTGCCACCAAACTCTGTCACCACATGTAACGTGACTGTGGATTTAATGCTCGTTTCACAACACAAAAGCATGATGTACAGTCAAATAAACCTCTGTAGGTGCAATGTTGGGAAGGTTGTGAACAGACGTGACAGCCGAGAAATGTGAAAGGAATTGCATTTACATAAATATAGCGGGGAAAGCTACGAGAAGGTGAACGATACAGGTGAGTGAAGACTTGACTGTTTCTAATTCTGGGACACAGGCGGTGAGGTCTGTCTCCAGGGTTTCTCCCAGTGTTTGCAGAGTGTCATGTGAAAATGTCGCCTCTGTAGTGCGTTTTGTGTAGCGGTGACCTTTTAAGGATCACAAGTATGCAGGAGCTCCACAACACAAAGAAGCCAGACTGTTGGAAGTAGATTATGTTTAGGTTTAAGGAGAAGGACTGAATAATACAAACTATCCGGGGGGGAAGTGTTCACTGAAAGGAGTCACAATGCCATCGCAGCTTTCATGCCTCAGTGACTTGAATTATTTAAATTTTTTTCTTTTCAGTTTTATTTATATGGCATCATAACAACAGTCACCTCAAGGCGCTTTATATTGGAAGGTTAAGACTCTGCAATAATAGACCGAAAACTCCAACAATCACACGATCTGCTTTGAGCAAGCACTGGCGACAGTGGGAAGGAAGAACTTGATAATATGAGTCAAGTTTCATATTATCATTATTCAATATTATTGCAACCTCAAAACATTTAAAACATTTTTCAATATACTGAGTTTTGCAATAATATATAATGTGACTGATCACCTGTTTCTGATGTCCCCCACAGGTAAATTTGTCAATATCTATTTTATACACGCGATAAAGTTATCAGTCTGTTCCTTTCACTTCCGCTGTTTTTATTCTTGGACGATCCTTGAGCGCAACGATTCTTGTGCATCCTGCCACACAGGTAATTTACATTACTTGTTTTTTTTTCTTTGCATTTTCCCTTCTTTGGTGAAGGGACTCCTCAGATAACAAAACACAGGTGTGTTCCTTTATATATAATCTGAAGCTGCTGACTCAAATTAAAATTTACCTCCACAGCATGCAAATGCCTTCAGGTTCTCGTCTCAAACTATGTGTGCCACATGTGTAAAACATGATTAAAAAGATCCATTGTATTCAGCCACTGTATTTAAGATAGAGGGGCAACATGGCCCAAACCACAAACCGGCACCAGCTCCTACGTATTGTTAATGGATTACTTCTAAGTTTGTGAGAATGCATCAGATTGCTGGAAGATGTAATTACACACAAATCAATGTATATGTATGTATAAATTATTCTTTTTTTCCTACTAAATAGATTTTTCAAAATTATTGACTGTACCTTTAAGAAAAGATGAACGTATTAGTATAAACAAAGGTGATTCATTTGTTAAATTTTGCTCTACTAACAGCTTCTTTTTAAGGCTAATTTAATCAATCACGTTTATGACTAAAAGGAAAATATTACGGCCATAAAGTATTAAAATTAATTATGTTATTTCCTTTTTGTCTCTGCCATTGTTTTGACTGTGATCCTAATAATAACCATAAATATGTCATATACAGTTAAATATCATAGAAATGATAGGATAAATAATGGATTATTTTTCTTTTCACTGGTGTTTTCCTCACTTTGCACTTTAGAGACTTATAATAACTAGGAAAGTAAGTAAAATAAGTACTTAGTAAATTAAATGTTGCTTCACAGCAAGAGGGTCCTGGGCGCCTATGGGGTTTTCTCTAAGAGCTCCTGCTACTATCAAAAAACATGTTGGATTAATGCTGCATTTATTTGGCCCAGGACACTCATAATTAACACTGGAGCTCTCTAGATTAGGTTCTTATGTTTTTTTAGTTTAAACATGCCCTCAGCTATAGCTGGCAATGGAATATGTGCAATAAATTAAGAAGGCCAGCATGGAAAAACTTATATACTGACGTTGATTAAGTAGATGTCAGAGCTGAACCTGCAAGGTTAGGCACACAGAAATGAAAACTCAGATGTCTCCTGGTGGGTTGGACTACTGTATTTGACACTGAATCTATTTAAGAACTCACTAAATAATAACCATGATTATCACTATAACCAGATCGTGGACTGAAAGAGATTTCCTATTTAAATCCACTTCCTGCTATATGTATCAAGTGATTCAAAACACTCATTTTAAAAAGTTATTTGTGAATCAACCAGCACTTTCTCTTGTCTTGTTGTATGCAAGTCACTGCGCTATTTTAAAATACTGCTAATTATAAAATGACCATATGATCTTCCATATGGCTCATTCTAATTGCATCTCTTCTCATCTGTCATTACACACTGATAATCAGCTACAGCTTTCTCTGTGTTTATACCTGTTCTTTTTCAGTCAGCTTTTTGTGCCTCTGCTCACGTATCTGCGTTAACCGAAGACTCAGAGACACAAATAAAAATATCACCTGGATTTGTTCCATCATCTTCTCTTTGTCTCACACAACTGTTTGCCAACTTCTCTATTTATTACCTTCTTGTCATATTTGGTTTGTGTTTACACATTTCTTTCTTTTTCTGTTGCATCTCTTTGAAGATGCACTGTCTCCTGCCAAGACATCCCTATCCTCCGTAACATTTCATGCACAAATGCCAGGAACCTGCAGAGACAAATTAAAACTCTATCATTTGCCAGTGGTCATTTGTGTCAAGACTAGCTCAATGCAAACCAATTTTCTTGAAGTGTTTTAAAGGACTTTGACATTTTATGAGGCTTATTCACATTCTTCCTGGGACTAAGATGAGGAGATCAGTGCCAGTGATAGAAAGCATTACCTTAGCCTTACATTAGGACTGTGACCAATGGGAATCAGCTATCCTGGCTCTGTCTTCCATACACCCACCAGTTTTTAAATCTCACTAATTAACACTTTCTATTTCAATTGTTTGAGATATATTACAAAAAAAAGTACAGAGCAAAACATTGGTGAATTAATTTTAAATCAGTCTCTGTATTTCTTCATACAACAGCTTGGAGCAGTGACTTCCCAGCATCTTTTGCCAGATGTGTACAAACCACCCAAAAATGCCCAAATTCTATTTTTTACATGTCAGCTCTGGATCATTCTGGTGTGTGTTAATAGACTGCCATGAAGAAAAAACATCAACAATAATATTAAAGAAGCAATTGTTTTTATCCATCAATCTGGGAAGGGGTTTAAATCCATTTCCAAACAACTTCAAGTTTGTCATTATTCATGAAGAAAGGAAAACACTCAAAGAAGATGCCAAGTTATCTCAGGAGTGGACATCACAGCAAATTCGCTGCAAGGTCAGATAGTGCAATGCTCAGAGAAACTGCAGAAAACCCATTACATCTCAGATTATAAAGGCCTTATGACAAATGTTAAAAGTTCATGAGAGTGCAGTTAGAAAATGTCTAAAGGGTTACCAGGACAGTCTCTTCTCTCTAAAAGTATCATGGCAGCACAGCTTAGGTTTGCAAAGTTGCATCTGAACAAGCCACAAGGCTTTTGGAACAATGTCCTTTAGAGCTGATTGGTTACAATACACAGCAAACATAGTATATCAGCACAAACATCTCATACCAGCTGCCAGCACAGTGGTGGAGGGGTGAAGAATGGGGTTTGTTTTGCAGCCACAAGACCTGGGCACCTTGCACTCACTGAGTCAACCTTGGACCCCTGTGTGTACCAAAAAGTCACATGTGAGGCCATCTGTCCGACAGCTAAAGTTCTATAGGAATTGAATCACGCAACAGGAAAATGTTCCTGCACAGCATCAAATGAACAAAAGAATGGCTGAAAAGAAAAGAATGAAGGCGTTGCAGTGGTCCAGTCAGAGACCAGACCTCAACCTGACTGACATGCTGCGTTGGAAACTGCTGTGCATAAACTCAGTGAACCAAAGCAACACTGGAAAGAAGAGCGGGCCAACATTCCTCCACAACAGTGAGAGCTGATGACATCATACAGAAATACTTCAGGTTACTGCTGCTAAAAGTGGTTTTATAAGCTACTGAATGATGGGCTGTACTTAGTTTCTCGCATACTGCTTCTGCCTTTTAGCTGAGTTTCTGTTAAATAAATAATAAAACTGTGTCATGTCACATGTCGTCATTCCATCTCAGGTTGTCTTTACCTCATTTTAAGACCTGGTAAAAATTTGATCACTTTATTTTCCTGATATACAAAACCTTAGCAAAACCTTAGATGTGACAGAGAGTGAACTTTTTTCTTTTTTTTCTTTCTTTAATATTCGCTGTTGTACCACAGGTTCCACCAACTCTGTTTCATCTTAAAAATTTATTTTTTTAAAAGCCTTGCATGTTCCTTTTTCTTTTAGCACACTCTAATTACATTATTCTAATCACAGAAATGAAGTGCTAATAATGTGCATATTTTCTATAGCGCTTAATGAGCACTCCACGAAGTGCAGCTGCTGCTGCTGCTGCAGTCGAGCAAAACACGGGGAATTAATGGCAGTCTGTCTGGTCGGGTGGGCAATTTGTTTATACTACAATCTTTGTACTAATAGCGAAACAAAGACCTGGTGATAAAACCACTGTAGCTACCTGCTTGTTCAGGCAACAGCAAAGTGGTGTCCCATCAGCGATGTCAACCAGTTGAAAGCACCTGTGTGAAGAGGACACAAGAGGAGGTAATGGAGACTAAAGCGATAATATTTCTGCTCTGCATACTCTCATCCTCCCTTCCAGCCTCTTTCCATACACACTGACTTTGTCCCTCACTGTCTCAGTCTCCACGCTGTCATTCTCCTCTAACTCTCTCGGTACCTCTTTCAGTCCCCATTTGTCACTCCCTCTTTCTTCCCTCCCTCTCTCGCTCTCCACTCAGTCGGTGAAGATGGATCACTCTGTGTCTGTCAGCAGTAGTATCACAGAATGAGAATGTATTGTCTGCTGTCTCAGATAATAAATGCTGCTATCTACGCTGCTGTTCCCAGTCATAATAGATGGCCCATATCTACACAGCTACTGTTTATGAGATTATCACAACCCTCTGCCGTCCCACAAGCCCCCAACAGGAGAGATGGAGAAATTACTTTATCGCTAGGGGGGCCCGAAAGTTATCATTTGTGAGGAATTCATCGAGTGGGAGCTTTGTGAATTGGCAGTTACTGCCAATTCTGCTGTGGCATCACACGCACTGAAAAGTGTGAGCACAGAAGCAGGAGAGGTTAAACTGTTCTGTGATTTCTCTTTTATGCAGCGGGAATCTGTGATGTGTTATATGAGAAAGGCCACCTGAAGGAGGGAGAAAGAGATTAGCATCAAACAAGACTCTCTCTGCTGTCTGTAGGGGTACATCACTATTTATCTTTTTTTTTTTATCTTGTTCAGATTTCTCTAAGCATGTACTTAGTTCATATAAGTAATTGCATATACAGAACTATATATAGTAGGGACACTGCTGAGGGCAGTATTAAGATATCTGGAGCTCTTTCCAACTGGCTTTTATGGCTGCTAATTCAAATCAGTGCAAGTCATGTGATAAATGAAGGTCTGGACAGCAGAAAGAATCAGTCACAGTCACTGGTCACAAGGTTGGCGGCCATTACAGTATGCGTGTTTGTATGTGTGTGCTGGTCACTGAGGGAGTCTGCTGACATTTGACCCCAGTCTTGACCACCTGACCCTTGCTTGACCTCGCTGTCTGGCTCAGACTGCAGAGCAGAGGGTCTTGATGGCTCAAGCTGCTGACTGATGGTTCTCCTCTCTTCTTTTGGCTAAAAGCCTCGACCTGTGCCTGTCCGCAACAGGACTGAGCAGGGTGAGCCAACCGGGGCAGCTCAACATGACCATCATGTCCAAAATACTGGGCAACTGGATCATGTGGGGCCTGTGATGGAGCCTGTTTGCTTTTCTCATGTCTTCATGTTCAGGTAGTCACCATGTATGGTCTTATTCCACAGTACAATACAAACGCTATAATAATTAACTAAATAATGTTATTATTGTTCATATCAAGCGAAAAAAAAACATTAAAGATATCCTGTCGATATCAACATCAAGACAGGTAGCATTAAGTCCTCTGACCGATATGCCGTGCATGTCCAGTAGTCTGACCAATAGCTCTAATTGGCCCAAGACCTGAACAAGGGCATTAATTGGCTGCTGGCCCGGTCCGCATGAGCAGAAGGAGCCGCTGGCTCAAAGCTGTGCCGCCTGCTCTGCTGCACATGGCTATTAATCTGAACTTCAGTGGAATTTTCCTGAATTTTATCTTCACACTAATCTAAAAAGTCAAATTTTTTAAAAGAAATGGGCACGTTTTATTTCTGCAATTTTTGTGAAATACATATCAGATAACATTCCTCATAAACCCAAAGCAAACGCAGGTGCTGAGACCAAGACTAATGATGTATGTTGTTTTTTTAGAAATAAAAAAGTAAGGTACTGTACTCTGTGTCTAGAACTTTAAGTACCGGTACTGCCAAAAGCTTGGAGTTGCATTGGAGATTAACTTATAAAGGTCATCTGTGCAGCATCTGGCTTCCAGCCTGTGTCTCTAAAAAGAAAGAGCCTTTATCTAGAGAAGATAGGAAAGATAGAGAGATAAACATCTTTCAGTCATGTTTAATGTTTTAATGAATTGGGTCTTGTTAAATTAAGCCAAATTCTACTCAGAAGGGAGGTATTTTTTGTATTTTGTCCAATTCAGCTAACTGGTTAACCAAAACTTTCCCACTGCAGGGCATCAAACATAATAATAATAATTTTTGTCAGAGATATGTGGCTTTGATGGTATGATACACAGTATGTTTTAAGGAGTGAAAATATCTTAACACTTAGACAGTAGTGGTGCGTTTTTAGGTTTGTTTAACATTGTTTCTACACACTGATAAGTCATTAGGCACCAAAACACTACTTGGTATCATATAAGAAAAGGAGGCTGGGGTTTTGCCTGTTAAGTGGTACTTTAACTTTTTTTTCAGTCACTGCTTGTTTGGGTTAAATATTTACAACTATTTGGTTAGTCAAGGAAAAGTCATGTTTGGGGTTAAAACTGACCCCGTTACTCACATGTTAGAAAGTTTACAGCTTAAATCTAGTGACATTTGCTGTGTGCACAGTACAGTGGGGCAAAAAAGTATTTAGTCAGCCACCGATTGTGCAAGTTCCCCCACTTAAAATGATGACAGAGGTCAGTAATTTGCACCAGAGGTACACTTCAACTGTGAGAGACAGAATGTGAAAAAAAAAATCCATGAATTCACATGGTAGGATTTGTAAAGAATTTATTCGTAAATTAGGGTGGAAAATAAGTATTTGGTCACCTCAAACAAGGAAAATCTCTGGCTCTCACAGACCTGTAACGTCTTCTGTAAGAAGCTTTTCTGTCCCCCACTCGTTACCTGTATGAATGGCACCTGTTTGAACTCATCACCTGTATAAAAGACACCTGTCCACAGCCTCAAACAGTCAGACTCCAAACTCCGCCATGGCCAAGACCAAAGAGCTTTCGAAGGACACCAGGAAAAGTATTGTAGACCTGCACCAGACTGGGAAGAGTGAATCTACAATAGGCAAGCAGCTTGGTGTGAAAAAATCAACTGTGGGAGCAATCATCGGAAAATGGAAGACATACAAGACCACTGATAATCTCCCTCGATCTGGGGCTCCACGCAAGATCTCATCCCGTGGGATCAAAATGATCATGAGAACGGTGAGCAAAGATCCCAGAACCACACGGGGGGACCTGGTGAATGACCTGCAGAGAGCTGGGACCAAAGTAACAAAGGTCACCATCAGTAACACACTACAACGGCAGGGAATCAAATCCCGCAGTGCCAGACGTGTTCCGCTGCTGAAGCCAGTGCATGTCCAGGCCCGTCTGAAGTTTGCCAGAGAGCACATGGATGATACAGCAGAGGACTGGGAGAATGTCATGTGGTCAGATGAAACCAAAGTAGAACTTTTTGGTATAAACTCAACTCGTCGTGTTTGGAGGAAGAAGAATACTGAGTTGCATCCCAAGAACACCATACCTACTGTGAAGCATGGGGGTGGAAACATCATGCTATGGGGCTGTTTTTCTGCCAAGGGGACAGGACGACTGATCCGTGTTAAGGACAGAATGAATGGGGCCATGTATCGTGAGATTTTGAGCCAAAACCTCCTTCCATCAGTGAGAACTTTGAAGATGAAACGAGGCTGGGTCTTCCAACATGACAATGATCCAAAACACACCGCCCAGGCAACAAAGGAGTGGCTCCGTAAGAAGCATTTGAAAGTCCTGGAGTGGCCTAGCCAGTCTCCAGACCTCAGCCCCATAGAAGATCTGTGGCGGGAGTTGAAAGTCTGTGTTGCTCGGCGACAGCCCCAAAACATCACTGCTCTCGAGAAGCTCTGCATGGAGGAATGGGCCAAAATACCAGCTACTGTGTGTGCAAACCTGGTAAAGACCTATAGTAAACGTTTGACCTCTGTTATTGCCAACAAAGGTTATGTTACAAAGTATTGAGTTGTATTTTTGTTATTGACCAAATACTTATTTTCCACCCTGATTTACGAATAAATTCTTTACAAATCCTACACAGCAAAATCTCCAGTGTTAAATTAACACTAGAGAGTGTCTATATGGGTCCACACCTCTGAGTGTTAAATACAACACTGTTGAGTGTTAAATACAACACTGTTGAGTGTTAAATTAACACTTTTGACAGTGTTATATGTTTAAAAGTAACCTAGTCAGTTTTGAAGATTAACAAAGACTAACACTGAGCAGTGCTGATTTTCTAACACTGGAATATTTCTAACATTTTGAGTTATTTTCCAGTGTTAGAAAATCAGCACTGCTCAGTGTTAGTCTTTGTTAATCTTCAAAACTGACTAGGTGTCATGTTTCGGCTGTGTGGCAGGCAGGAGAGGACCCAAACGCAAACTCACAGAGACAAAAGGTAAACTCAAAAAACACAGCTTTATTGCTGGCGTGGAGTGGGACACGAAAAACAATACAAAATAAACTAAACTGGGAAAACTAAAGCACAAGGAGCCACAGGGGAAAAAATCACACAGCTATGATGGAGACTACGACACTGACAAAGAGAAACACAGGGCTTAAATACACAGAGGGATAACGAGGGAATGAGACACAGAAGGAGGGCACAGCTGGGAGAAATCAGGACTGACGAGACAAGCAAAGCTAGAAACACTCACATGTGTTGTATTTAACACTCAGAGGTGTGGACCCATATAGACACTCTCTAGTGTTAATTTAACACTGGAGATTTTGCTGTGTACCATGTGGATTCATGGATTTTTTTTTTCACATTCTGTCTCTCACAGTTGAAGTGTACCTCTGGTGCAAATTACTGACCTCTGTCATCATTTTAGGTGGGGGAACTTGCACAATCGGTGGCTGACTAAATACTTTTTTGCCCCACTGTACATAACAGATGGACATGGGCACAGTGGCAAAGAAGTAAAGTCTTGTTGTGAAGTTTAAGCAGAGTGTTTTGATCATTGCCATGCTACTATTTTGAAACCAGGACATGTGATAGTTCACGCTGACGTCTATTCTAACATAGGACGTGTTATGAACAACTGATCGGATCGGCAAAGCGTGTTTCTGGAATATTATGTTTTTGTTGCTGCAAGCACTTTTTATGCAGTTTTTGCAAAGCTATATGTGGAAGGAAACCGTGACCGAAGACAAGCGGATGGCATAAGATGTAAGTACAACTCCTCCGGTTTCATATGCAAAAAAAATTATTGCGCTAGCTTACGTGGTGCAGTGCTACCGGGATTTAAAAATAGTTGCGCCAAACGGAGCGTGCCCGCTCCGACCGGTTTTAAAGGGTTAATGTGGGAAAATACAGCATCATGCTGAATTCAGTATGACTTGAAACACAGAGGGGGGAAACAGTTTATAGCATTTCCACATTGGCTTTTCAGAATTTGATGGTAAGTCCATCTTTTATATACAGTCTATGATTGTGATCATAGTCTTTATTGTACACTTCCTGAGTCACACTATGAAAAAACAGGCTTTACAAGTAAAAGTAAATTGAAATTCAAACTGAGGGGGAACAAAGTACAGAATGTTGATATGAATATGAGAGAAAATGACGTGATCTACCACAAACAGAATGACCTAATATTTATATTGTGAATAAGCAAACTGACATGAACAGGTCAACATCAGGGTACACATGTAATGAAGTGCCACACATAATAGAAAAAAAAAAGAATATATACTAGCTGCAGATGCAATTAGCAGCTATGGAGTTATTTGGATAGCAGCATATCTCGCTGTCTCCCATATCACTTCCTCCAGATGGAGACACCATATGTAGAGGAAGTCCTTTAGGAGTGTGTGGAGATGGTCTTTTGGTAATTCTAATCTGCTGTACAGTCATCATGTTTTTCTGTATGTGAATTCAGTTGATTCATTCAGTTCGTTTATTCATTATCAGCTTGAGATACAGTGCTTAATTTACACCATAAACTGAATCATAGAATTTTACAGCTAATTGGCCAACTGTTCCCATCAATCAATCGACAAATAGTTCTCTCAAATAATTTCAGAGTCCAAAGATATCACTCATGTCTTTAGCCAGAAGAAATATTTGCACACTTTTTGTGGGGTGGATGCATAAAAAGATAAGTGTCCTATAATGTGCAGTAACTTTGTTACTGGGAACTCACTGCCTACACAGCAAAATCCGAAGTGTTGATGTGAGTTAAAATTACTGGTGTTAAAAATTTCGAGTTGAAAAGTGTTGGTTTGAGAGTTACAGTAACACTAACGGTGCTGAAAAAGCTCTGTAGCCGGAGTTATTTCAAAGAGTCAATACTATAACACTCATTTGGAGTTGATTTCCACATCCGGGTTTTTCGCGCTCATGGGCATGAGGAGTCCGCCAGAGGTTTGCTGTCAAGATCGAGGAGGTTGTTCAGGTAAGAACTATACAACAAGACCTATGTTATTTTATCATTATTAAATATTGTAACTAACTAGCCTATAACATTATTTATCAGAAGCATGCAATATTTTCCTAATGTGGAGTGTATTCATCTGCGGTAAGAGATGGGATTCGTTAGCTTAGGTAGCTAAACTATCCTCTATAACCAGTTAATATTGCAGCGAAAATAAATGCGTGCTCAATATAATTCTCAATTCTAGTTAGTTCTAATGTCATAAGAGAAATGCTTTCCAGTGTTCAATGCTTATTAAATGAAACGAGGGAGGAGTTAGCTATCCTCTGGATATGTTAAATGTAATGTTAAAATTTGAATTTGTGGTAGCCTAGCTGGCAGCTAAGACAAATGCGTTTAGCCCACTGCTTTTAAGGGAAGCGAACATTCGCCTCAGAAATATCCTATTTAAAAGTGAACTAAACAATCACATGGAGACGTTCAAGTCAAGTTTTGGAAAGCGTCAAGATAGGCTAATTACACGTGCTACCAGCGAGTTTAGCAGTAGCCTAGCCTACAAATCTTTGAAGTGGCAGGGGGTTATGGAATTCTGTTAGATGTTAGTGACCAAGCAAGGCGCGCTGCGTTTGTGCATGGATTGCTTGCTAACGGTTAGGATATATCATACATGTTGTAGTAGGCCTAATCTAAGGGAACATTTTCCCCTTTTCTACAGTTTTAGTGAAATAGGCTACCATCCAGTGTTTAAGACAAAGCGGTATAACGACTGAGGGTCGTTGACGTCGCCTCCACTGATAATCCTAGCATGTCGTGTCACAAAACAACCACCACAAAGTAGCAACTAGCCAGACGGCTGTGCATGTGTCAGAAACTCCCGATATAAATGTAAGACTTGCACTCATTAATTTATAGTATAAGGGATATTTGTTGTCATAAGTGAAAGCGTGATGAAGGCAGGTGTGCGTTCAACAGGAAATTTTATGTGGATTATCATCCTGACATGGTTTAAACAGAGATGCTTTTCCCCAAGTAGGCTACAGCGATTTATTCGCAACATAGCAGAACTAAGTATCTAGCCTGCGTGCAGACGAGAAGATCGCCGTTGTCGTCTTATAAACATGTGGATGGGTGGATAATTCATTGGATGCTATTTCTGTGTACCCAAGGGGAAGCCAAATTATGTTCCTGAGGTTGAAGTGGTCTGTCACCCCTTCACAGATCATCACACAATGTATAGCCTAATATTTTCTTAAAGTTGTCCGGATTTGTTGCCACTTAAGCTATGGTTTAAATATATGGTAAAAAATATTCTGTGCCCCCTTCTCTCCACCAGGTGCTGTTGTAAGACATGTTGCTGAAAGTGAAATACCTCAATGTAAAGAAGTACATTAAATTGCACGCAGGATTCACTTATCTAGAATTCATCAGTGAAGGTAAGATAACCTGGCAGAACAAAATTTGTTGCACATGTATCAGTTCATCATGTTTGCATCTCATCTATTTAAAAAACGAATTAAATGTTAACACATTTTATTTTAATGTGTGACATTAAAAACAGTACAGAGCAGTAGGCCTAGGCCTATATTGTTGCTGCAGACTTGTCTAATTTAACCATTTTAAAGACAGGTAAAACAGCTGTTAATAAATATTAGCTAAATAAAAAAGTCAAAATTAGTTTTTAAAAAAGTTTTTCAGGCGTTTTAGGTGACATTATGCTTATCTTTTTGTAAAGCCAAAACCAAGTTTGGACTTCCGGATGCTGCTGACCTTGATATTTTCGATGAAACTGACACAGCTGTCGAAGAAGACATTTTTCTGGAGTTACTGGAGGCCCAACCAGACCTATGCCTGACAATACGTGAAAAGATTTCAGATGAAGGTAAATGTTATCATAACTTAAATTTTCATAGTATAGCCCACTCAATGTAGAGCCAAGTTCTTTTGCTCTTGATGCAGATGACATTGACCTGTCTTCATGCAATAGACATGACAGTGGACAGGGCTGGGTCATATTTGTATAGAATGTTGTCTGAACATGAACATTGAAATTGTGTTATTAATGGCATAGTGGAGTAGCCTAAAGAAAGTTAACCAAATCATCTCTCCCAAAGATTTTTGTCCTTTAGCTCATTCCACACCATCCTCCTCGGATACATTATCTTCCCTCACGGACACTATATCACTTTCATCAAGTGACAGTGACCTCAGGGAAAAGGGCATTCCTGCAGGCCGCAGTAGATCCAGCAAAGACAGTTCTGCACCAAATGTTTCTGTGTCAGAGGCTGCAAAAGAGGTAATTGAGAACAGAAAATGTCTTTTGTATTTTTGAGTTGACACCATTTATACTGTAGATTGTTATACAAATTGAAATTCAAAACATGGTGGTTCCCAACTTGCCCTGTATGAAAAAATGTTAGTAGAAGTTAGTGCTTCTTGCTAGATATGTCTTTCACAGGTTTGTTGACATTCCTCTAAACTTTCACCTTTACTGACAAACAAGTTTTTATTGTTATTATTTTCCCTTTTATATGAGCAGATGGTTAAAAATGCCTTGACTAGGAAACCTGGTGGAGAGGAAATTCTTGAAGAATACAATGCCGAAAATTCACTGAGCCACCGCACCCGGCGGCAGCTTGTTAACATATTGGCAAGTGATATGACTGAGAGACATGGGTAAGAGTAATAGTACCTAATAAAAAAGTAAAGATGGGCCATATGGAATATTCTTGTAATGTATACTGCAGTAAAGACACATACTTCTGATTTAACATTGTCAATTGTATTTCCTCTATAGCAGAATTCCCTCCCGTAAGCAAAAGGAGAAATATGCCCTTGGAATAATTACACTCTTTCCCTCATTGAAGGATCCATTTTCTCCAAACGGCTATGTAAGTCATGCAGTGATTGTAAAACAGCACATTATTTAGTTTTCATCATGGAATAATTACATCAGCTAAATGATTTAAAAGAAAAATCTTAATTCCTCTTTCGTAATAACTATTGTCATAAAACTGTATTGAAATTGTGGATGTTGTTTAACATGTATTGCACCTGTTACATGATAATAGTCCTTGGGTTTCTTTTTGCTGAATCTGCAAAGTCTGTAAGATCGCATTTGATGTTTATTTTTCATCTATGTTTAAATGTGACAGGAGCATTTCTACGACGGAGTGAAAGGCACTGGATATGTAGCGTGGCGCCTCAAAACCATGTCCAGGTCTACAACCAAACGGCCAGTGAAGGAAGTCCCAGTGCATCAAGAACAAGGGCCTAAGCGCAGAAGATTAGCAACCACATTGCCTCAGCAACTTGATGGAGATGCCTGCAAGGAGGCCATCTCATTTCTTGTTCACTCTCCTGATGAAGCAAGTGTATTTCAGAAGATGAAAATGACGTTCCAACATCGCCAGGATCTGGTGCATGATCCACAAAGAACTGCAGATGTCTTCAAAACATTTCCACGCTTTTTGGATGTCAAAGGACTAGTAAGTCAAATCACTTGATATTTTCAACTGTTAATCCTTTTTTTTTTGTTTTGCTGATGTGGATGGCAACAGTAAAAGATGTGATCATTGGTCATCCCAGTCAGGCTATATCCCATATTGGTCAAAATCACATTGCAATGTAAACAATGTTGAGCACTGTCTTTATGTCCTGTGTGTATGATGAACAGGTCAATCAAGACTTCCTGCTGCTGTTTGGTGCTGAAACAGCCACCAAGTTGCTTGAGAAGTGGGACATGTCATTCAAGCCAAAGGTTATTAAAGAAGCCAAACAGCTGACTCAGTCAACTGACCTGTGTCGTTTGATAAAAGCTGCTGAGAAACCAACAGAGAGTGATGCAAATGGTAGGCGTCGCACCATGCTTGTTTGATTTTAATAATATTTATTTTTACCTGTCATTTTGAAATTGTTTTATAAATTCAACCATACACAGACTGGGACAGTGACATGGCCTCTCTGCTGCTACTCCTTCAACTTTTGCCACCCACAGCTGGACGAAAGAGGAGAACGAAAATAAGTCAAACTGATGCAGCACACAAAATGGTGCACTTTCACAAGGTAAATATGTTGTCTCACTTTTTAAAATCCTACAAAACACTTTTTCAGTTTTTGCACTTTTTAGTTTTCCTCTCCATGAAGTATGTGTCTTAGTATTTTGTAATAAGTTAGCAAGGCACATAATGTCAAACTGAATGAATGGTTCATACTCAGCAAGTATAAGCTAGGCCTATATGTCAATATCTCATTTGTTTTTAGTCATGCTGCAGCATTGATGAACACTTGCAAGCAAGAGATGGTAAACAACCATACATCCTCGCTGTTGGTCGAACCCAGAACAGCATTGACACCTTCTACATCGCAGTGGACAAACAGCTCATCCCCTGCCAAGCCACCAGCTCACTCAGTGCTTTTGATGAACTTTTCAAATCCCACTACGTGTTCAACTTATCTTACGACGAGTCACTGGTTCATCTCTACAGTTTTGTGCAGACCACCATATTCAACATTGATGCCACCTCAACAGATGAGTCACCACGTGTTCGTGAGTTGCGTGCCAAAATGTTGAATGAGAACCATGTTTAAATGTTTTATCTGTCAAACTCTGCATAGCACCAGTCAGGCTTTGATAAGTCATTTGCGACTAGGTCACAGTTTTTATCCAAGCACCAAATTTAAGTTGGCTTGTTCACAAGATGGTTGCAGCCGTCAGTTCACTACATATTCTGGTTTAAAAAAACATTTAAATAGTGTTCATGATGAAGATTGTTGTCAAAGTGGTGATGCAGAACCCTCAGAGTCATTTCAAGCTGATTTTGACAGATTACAAGATACAGACATAGCAGTTGCAGGAACAAGTGTTACTCAGAGCCTAGAGGTTGGGTGTTCTGAAAACAATGGGTCAGGTCAAAGAATTAAAAAAAAATCTGAAGCAATTTGCACTAAAATTATTGGTAAACTCAATGGTAGTGGTTTGGCAAATAGTTTTGTGTCATCACTTGTTTGTGATTTGGAAGATTTTGCAGATGGACTGCACTGTGAGTTTAAACATAAAGTACTGAACGTTGTGCCAACAGAAAATCCTGTTAGATCTCCAGTGGAAAAATGTCTTGAGACTTTTGACAATCCAGTTGAGAAGTTCGACACTGAAGCTAAAAGAAAGTCATATTTCCGTGAAAAATGGGGAATTGTGGATCCAGTGGAAAAGACTTTAGGAATACGCTATGATACAAGGTTAAATAAAAAATCAGGCACTTATGACCAGGTACCAGTAAAAGACACTTTTGTGTACATTCCAATTTTGGAAACAATCAAATTTATATGTCGCAATTCTTAGATTTGCGAGCTGCTTGCTAAACTATGTGTATCAAAAGAAGACAGATATGAAGACTTTTGTGATGAGAGTTACTATAAGTCTCATCCATTGTTTTCAAAACCACAGACTTCTTTGCAAATTCAGCTTTATTATGATGACTTTGAGACTGCTAATCCACTTGGTTCCAAACGTGGTGTTCACAAAGTTGGTGCAATCTATTTTGTCCTCAGAAATCTGCCTCCAAAGTTAAATTCTGCATTGATGAACATTTATTTGGTTGCATTGTTTCATGCAGAAGATGTGAAAAAATACGGCTTTGATCCTATTTTACAGCCTCTGATTGATGACATAAAGTTTTTGGAGAGCCATGGCATTGATTTACCCTTCTCATCTGAAAAGGTCCATGGCACTATATGTCAGATAACTGGGGACAACTTGGGGATGCACTCAATTTCGGGTTTTGTTGAGTCTTTCAGTGGACGTTACTTTTGTCGTTTGTGTTTAATTGCAAAACAGGATGCACAGAGTGTGTATACTGAGGATGATCCAAAGATCATCTTACGAGGGAAAGAACTTTTTGAAATGCACTGCAGTGAGTTGCAATCTGATCCTCAAAAGCTACATGTGTTTAGCTTAAGAAAGAATTCTACACTGAACACTCTTCAATTCTTTCATGTTTGCCAGAACTTTTCCTTGGACATTATGCATGATATTCTCGAAGGGGTAGCACAATATGAGATAAAGTTACTGTTGGAATATCTGTCAGACAATTTTCTGCCGAAACCTGCTCTTTTGTCACGGATCTATGCTTTTGACTATGGCTACTTGGAGAGCAAAAATCGTCCAACAAGGGTGAACTTAGACAGTAGTGGTAATAGTATAGGTCTTAACTCCATTCAGACTCTTTGTCTGATAAGAAACATTCCTTTAATTTTTGGTGATATTGTGCCAGAAGGAAATCAGAACTGGACTATGCTATTGCTATTGTTGCAAATAATTAACATCATATTCTCTCCATCTGTTACACATGGCATGACTGTGCTTCTAAAACATTTAACAATGGAACATCATGACTTGTTCAAATTGTTGTATCCAGGTAGGAACATGATTCCCAAACACCACTTTATGTTGCACTACCCAACTTGCATCAGAAAAATTGGGCCATTATTGCATGTATGGAGCATGAGAGGTGAGGCTAAACATAGGGTGTTCAAAGACACCCTTAAGAACTTTAAGAACATCACAGTGTCACTTGCCAAAAAACATCAAACATCCATAGCATACAAGTGGGAGACATGTCCTTTAAGCCATGTTGAGTACGGGCCCTTGAAATCATTTGATGTTGATAGTGAGGAAAATAGTGAAATGATCTCCCTAGGCTTGCCTGCTGTTGCAGAAGAGGCTTTCTCTGCTAATTGGGTTAACATTAATGGGACTGAGTACAGAACAGGATTGGTCATTTGTTGTGGTTCTGAACATGAGATGCCGGTGTTTTGCAGAATAAAAACAATAGTTTTGGTCAATAGTCACACCTACTTCATAGTTCAGAAGCTTGTGGTTGAAAATTTCAGTGAACATTGCCATGCTTATAAAGTGTTTGAAACGGATGAAAAAGATGTTGTTAAAGCAGACTGTATTGAAATATACAAGCCCTTTGATTTGCAAAGTGCTTATGGTGATGATGATGGTCTGTACATTACAACGCATCCACTTAACACACTGTTTGCTGCTACAGCTACACATGTTTCTTTTCCAACTATTTATTTATAAGTGACTTATGTATGTATGTATGTATATATATGTATATATTGTACTATTCTTAGTTAGCGTATTGTCTGTCTTGTCTTAATGTTGGTTTAAAATGGAGCACTGTAACAAAAAATAATTTCCCCCAGGGATCAATAAAGTATTCTGATTCTGATTCTGATTGTGCCATTATTTTTGTTGTGAACGTATGCTGTATGGTGCTTGGAATTTAATATTTATTAAAATGCTTATGTGACCAATTTTATGTTTTCTCCTTTTATCCTGTAAAGGGACTTAACAAGGATTTTCACTGAATGTAACACAGTAGTCATACAGTAATTGCACTTTAATGCATTTTTGTATTCAGACAATTAATACAGACTAGTATTTAAAAGCTCATATATGTCACTTTAAAGTGCCAAAATAACACTGTAAAAGTTACAGAATAACACTCTAAGTGAAAACAGTCAACACAATCCAGTGTGAAAATAAACACTTAAAAGTGTCATAAATAACACCATAGTTGTTGTGTAGTAACACCCTCAGTGAAAAGAGTTAACCCAAGCCAGTGTAAAAGTGAACACTTATCAGTGTCCTAAAACAACACTATAAATGTTAGGTAGTTACACTCTGAGTGAAGACACTTCACACCATACAGAGTGAAATTCTAACACTATGGGTGTTATATTTTTAACACTACAATGGAGTTAAAATAATAACACTTTGCAAAGTGTTACTTTAACTCTAAACCAGTGAGAATTATATAAACACTGGAAAAGTGTTAACTTTAACACTATAGGAGTTGAATTAACACTGGAGATTTTGCTGTGTAGTTTGCAGACTAAGTCGGTGGGAAAAACTTTCTGGGGCTTCCAGATAGTAGACCTGCTTGGCCTCCCCAGAGCCTGGACCTCAACATTATAGAAGCAGAGACAGTGAACAGAGCAAAAGACAGCCAACATCACATTTTCCTGGAAAAATATAAAGAAATTAGTGATGACTAAAAATGTTTTGCACAGCACTGTAACTCCACATTCATATACAGATATCTGCTTTGAAACTTTTGAACTTTGATGAAAGTTAGTAATTTAGACCATAAGTTTTATGTCTGTTGGTTTCAGGATTTTGTTGTTTTATCACATTTGACATTTCTGCCTTTTAAGCTACGCTTTAAAATGAGAAAGGTCCATGCTTTCGCTAAAACAGTCCAGAAAAGGTCAAACTCTTCAGTTATTGGATTGAGTCAGGATTTCTCAAAGCCTTTAAGCTCATCGTCTGAAAAAGGGAACAGTGTGCTGATATGGTCCACAAAATATGCTTCCCCAGTTGCACATCCACTGTCTCCTATTAAAAAATGCTTCTGTCATCTAGATTGTAATGATTTGTAGACCTTGACAAATGTCAGAGGAGACCAGGTGCAAAGCAGACAATTCTATACTGTAGTGAACTGTAGTGTGTGTTTTTTTTTCCTTCCTTTTTTTTGCATTTGAGAAAACACAACAATGAATCTGCACCACATGTTTGGACACATGTCACAATGGTCATTCTGCTCCAGTCGGTCATCGTGTGTTCTGACTCCATATGTAGTGATCAGCTGGTGTTTGAGGGGAACATCCATCTAACTGTCACACTGTACTCCATAGGGAGCAACACTAGGACTAAACACACACACACATACACACACACACACACACACCTTATCTCTGTCTGGCAGACCATTGGTTACTCATTAGATACAGGGGGTAGAGGGACAGACTGGAGACAAAGAGCAGCTATGCTAATGCTCTTTGATTTTTGTCTCCCCTCTCCTGTCTCAGCACTTGTGAAATCTATTCTTCTTTTTTATCTGTATCGCTTTTTTATACTCTGTGTGCTTGATATCATGGAACAGTAACATAATACGAAATTTATCTCACATGTAAAAACACGCATTTTTATTCTCTTATTGGGCTAACTCTACACACAGACTAGACTAACAGGGACAATTTCATGTGTCACTGCGTGTAAGTCACTTGAGTGTGTTTTTTGTTTTTCCAAGTGGAAACAATACTAAAAGAAGACATTAGAAGTATCTCAAGTTAAAATCTTGCCTGACTGGCCTACATCTTTATCACTCTAATTGGGCTCTTTTAGCTGATATTAGCCCTGTCTAATATACAGTAATTGGTTGACCTTTCCACTTCACCTGTCTTCATTAAAACACTAATTAAGAGTGTAATTAATAAATGCGAGGCTGCCAATTAGTAGATCTTTGAAATACAAAGATTGAGGTGTTCCCATTTGTATTTTATTGAGATGCTCACTCATTATGGGAGCCAAATGTCAGCTTAGTATAAAGAATTGGTAGGTTTTCTTTGAAAAAAATCCAACACTGATTTAAAGTGTCATTACTTTAACTCTAGAAACATGAACACCGTAACTCATCAAAGCAATATACAGTTGGAAGGTCAGTGGTTGGGCAAGCTCCCCAAACTTCCCCAATGGATCACATCTGTGTGTCTGATAGAGAAAGCCTTCTATGAATGAGTGAATGTGGTTTGTAGTGCAAAGCGCTTTGAGTTTTTTGTCAAGCTATAAAAGTGTTATATAAATCCAGCCCATCCGTTTAATCCTAAAAGTGCTTCTTAAACGTACTTATATACTTATGCTTTCTTTCTAGGTAGAGCCTACGACGCAGCCTATGTAAGTGACTGATGCAGTTGGCGGCATTTATAGTTGTGTGCTGCCAAAACACTAGTTGGCGGTGGGTTTTCTCTCTTCGAGTTGATCCATTGTCTTCCAATTGGACTGAAAATTTTTGAAGTGGTCAGAGATGCGTGGGAGGAAAAGACAGAACCGAAGGGCTGACGTGAAGTTTAGTGCACAAGTTTGAATTTCTTTTAGGTTTTCTCTGATTGATACAGGCTCAAATGTATATACACATTTTTGACAGTTTCCCTACTTCTTGGTGATGAGATGGCATCTTTTCACATAAGATTGAGTCTTCTGTGCCTTGAGGCAACTGTTGTTGTAATTTTGTGCTAAATAAATACAACTGAATTCAATTTAATTGAATTCTGTGCAATCTACTGTCGGCCACGGCAACCAGCTAGCGGCCAAAGCAATCTCAAGGAAGCTTTCAGTGCAGTATCATATTTCTCTTTATGACCAGTTTCACACCAGTGATTACCAGCAAACTCCAGCAATCTTCAATCTTTCCAGTCGCAGAAAATACTCTTTTTTTCTAGCAACCGGTGAGTACCAGTCTCTAGGTTTGTGTGACTGGGTCTTTAACAATCATTTCACAGTGACTGCCAGAAACCAATACACATTTTTCTCCTATAACTAGTGATTTCCAAATGGTCTGTAAGAATGACTCAGGCCTAAAGTGTCTAAGTGCTTTTACACTGACAAGCAGCTAACAGCTGTATGCCATGTGCTGCGAGTAGCAGGTAAAAAGGTGGAGTCTAAAATTCTGCTCTCATCCTCTTTGGTTGTAAACTCGGTTATGTAGCGAAAGAAGAGGCACCACCAGCAACTAACTGGAGATGACACCTATATGATGACTGCTATTCATTCATCCCCGGCTCATCCCAACCAGCAGACCTTTTGCAACATGCCCAATGCTGTTCACCTTATACGTGAGCATGTAGGGGTGGACTGCCTTTTTGTTTGATTATAGTTTTCTCCTGTTTTTATATTGTTAGGGAGGCAAGTTGTTGTCATTTGGTTGAATTCTTTTGATTAACTAAGTTTGGTAAATCCTCAAGATAGGCTCCTTTTGTTTGTCGTTTTGGCATTAGGTCCACCCTGAAGATATAACCAGCTCCTTTTTATATTGTCAAATACCATATTGTAAATAAATTATTGTCACACTTTACCAATCGTGTGATGTGGCTGCTTGGGGTCTGACGAGGATGGATCACCCTTGTGTAATGGTCTGGCCATAAGAAATGGTCAAATTCATGACTACACAGGTCAGTACACAGTGTACAAAGTGTAAACGTGGAACCGTACTGCCAGAAAAAGTGGGTAAATAATTATGTTTAAACTATTTGTGTGTGTGTGTGTGTGTGTGTGTGTGTGTGTGTGTGTGTGTGTGTGTGTGTGTGTGTGTGTGTGTGTGTGTGTGTGTGTGTGTGTGAGGCTCTTTTTTTAATTTGGAGGTAAAACTGAAACTAAATCTAACATCATTACATTGTCACTTTGGTCATAAACTAATTTTTGTATCAAACATTGTAGACAATAAATAAAAAGCAAGTACTTGACAAACATTTTAGAGTTTTGGATGTTTTTCAGCTAATTTTACTACGTTACAGACATTTTTTCAAGCAAAGAACACGTTCTTTGAAACCTTCTCCAAATTATTAGAACATTTAAATAATAAAAGAAAAAAGAATAAAACACTAACAATGACAAGCCATGAACAATAAATGGCAGCCCTAGAGGGAACGCATTGTTATAGTAACTGAGAGTCTAATTATTATCTGGGATCTAGTAAATGATTAAGTTTCTGAAAAACAAAGACTGAGGTGTTGCTGTTTAAACTTTACCGAGCTGCTCATTCATTGTGGAAGGAAAACGTCAGAAAACTAGTAGATTTTCCTTGAAGTGCCATGACTTCAAACTTGGAAGCATGACCACTGCACATACTTAAGGCACAGAAAAGCCCTTTGGAAGGTCAGTGGTTCAATTTTCTAATTTGCAAAAGGACTTTTGAATTTCTTTAATTACTCATTATTATATGTATAGGTATGTTTATTTATTAAAAAACACAAATACAACAATAACAAAAAGTACAAGTCAAAGATTTGTAGAATAATAAAATGAATGGGTGGTTTATTATTTGTCTAGTGTGATTTTCATTTATTTTAAAATGAATATGTTGCTTGTGCAAAGCCTTTGATATAGCTGAGGGACCACAGGGGGTCAGACACAATGGTGAGACATGCATAGACCGTCTGCTCTTGACTACATGTGCACATTGTGGACACGCACCCACACACTTACCCCATGTGGAGCTATAAGAAGGGTTGGTGAATGGATTAACAAGTAAACAATAGTGTGAAAATCGCACACACAGTGACACATTAGCATATACATGCAAATGCACACAACGCAAAACCACTCTGCTCTGTGAGTGTGTGAGTGTGTGTGCATCTAATTTTCATGTAGGTGATGAAAGAGCCCCCTTCATAAGCAAACACAAGTACTGTGAGTATTCATATACTAAAAACATGGATTTGTACTGGACTGTCCTTCTGTGTGTCTCACATTCCCATCAGTCCTCTCACTTGTCATCATTTTGAAGCGTCTTCAGACACAGCGTACAGGCATCTGTTTGATACATCCCACCTGCAACTCATTCTTTGAAAACTGCTCCTGAAGAAGTCCCTGGATTATCGAAATTACTGAGTGTGCTCTCAAAGGGAAGGGAACCCCTGCCTCCAGGCTGTGACTGCAGCATCTCCTGGTGTTTCTCTGTATCTTCTGAAAGATGTTCTTTCAAACATAAATCACACTTCCAAGCAGTGATGAATTCTGAAGAGTGATCAAGGTTATTGTCCTGGAGTGTGTGTGCTGCCTCAGACTGCATCGTTCTATATGCTAAGCTCTCTGTTGCCTTGGGACTTCAGTAAATTAAAGGCATGCTGGCATCACTTTCAAGACTTTAGATCTGTGTGTGCACGGGTGTGTCTGTGCAACTCCTGCGAATGTGAATTTTTTACACGAACACAGATCAGCGTTGAGTGGTTGTAAATTCCTGACACAACGATAAAGTCGACCTGACCAAGGTGTGGCATGCTTTTTTAATGCTGACTGAATTATGTTAGATCCGTAAACACGGGAACGTATCTTTTCTTAACTATTTATGTCATTTTAGCTTCCTAAACCATATATTAAAAGATGGACTGTACGTCCATCTTTTAATATATGCTTCTGCTGTAGCTTGGGCATCTTTATCTTTTTGCATTCCTTTGTGCATGAAAAACTGGATCAGTATTGTTTATTTTTGTTTGTTTATTTGTGGCATGCCTGTCCTACTTTTTATGAGGTTCGAAAATCAGGTGTGCAACTTGATTAACTTAAAGTATATTAAAGTTTATTAAAATGAAATATAATTAACAAAATCAGATCTGGATTAAAAATGGAACCTGCACATTATGAACTTGTATGATTTTTCAAACCAGGTATAGCAGAAGTTTCTCATCCTCATTATCTTAACTGTCTCTGTGAAGGCTCTTTGCTTGCTAAAGTGCCAAAGGAGTTAATACAAGCTGCTTGACCAAGGTGATTACACAAAGACAAATTATCTGCTGACATGATAGGCAGTGTAATTTGCCAGCTTACTTGCTACTTCAAGCTCTGTTTTCACACACGTATGTGCTTCTTTGCATTAATGCAGAGATCGTAACTGATCTCAGAGCGATAAAAAGCTAAGCTAGGGATATCTTGATACTGGTCTCCTGTCAGCTGCTTGCCAAAGAGCACAGGATTATCCAGCTAAAACACATTTCTCAACTTCCAAAGCTCTGGCCCTTGTTAGTGGGACACAAAAACGAGCGAGTCAACAGCTGGTGGTCAAGCTAGCATCCAAAGACAACTGTGGCCTGAGGATTGCAATAATTTACAGCTTTGATGCAGCAGGAGATATCAGATCCTTTAGGAACAGAGCACTATTTCACTTTAAGACATTTTTTATTGATGTCTAATTTTTATTTCACTGGTTTAGCGCTGGTGGCATTGCTTGTGATGACTGTACGCCCATGATGTAATCACTCACAGTTTCAGATCTTAGGTCATAGCTATAACTCACTACCCACATTTCCTGTCTGTCCCTCACCTGTTATAAAACAAAGCAAATGTTGAGGATTGTTTTGAGCATTTCTGATGACATTTGTGGTTCATTCCTAAGCTGCACAATATACAGACAGAGCGACACAAATGCATGTACGCACATAAAAACACCAGTGTGAGATGTAGGCTGTGATTACAATTATTAATGAACACACACACAGAGACACACACACACACCTGTTTATGTGTATGTGTGTGTGCCAGCACACACGCATGCATGTGTGAGTTGCAGCTTGAGGCGGATGTTAGAAAGTGTCTCTGTGTTTTCAAAGGGCCCCTTCTGTGTTGCAACATGCTCCTGCACACACTTATACACTCCAGATGGTGCAATTGACTCACACACACACGCACACCGACACACTTTTTTATACAGTTTCAAACTGCCAGACAGACATATAGTAAGTAGCAGAGATGTAACTGATTACAGATTGGTGACAGGATTTTATTAATTACTCCTGATACAGGGTGAGTGTGTGCTGATGTTCTGCAAAATGCATAATGATCCACAGTATAGGAAAAGACCCACATAGTTGCGTGCTTATGCAAATATTAAGCACACAAACCTTCTCATAGAGGTGTAATAACGGTGTTTCTGTGCTGTGTGTGTGTGTGTGTGTGTGTGTGTGTGTGTGTGTGTGTGTGTGTGTGTGTGTGTGTGCTCAATAATGCCAGTTCATTATTTCTCCAGAAAAAAAATAGAATAGTAAATCTAAACCTGGTAAGTCTTACCTCTGAATTTCTTGGTAAGAAAGGCTAACTTAAGAGAGCATTTTAAACAACTAGGCAAAAATAAATCTGAAACATGCTCAAGGGTTACATGAGAGATTTGATCCTTCCCTCATATCTGTGGGTTAAATAGGGAAATATTGTGAGGAATTAAAATAGTCAAGCAATTATCATAAAACCTGGAAGCAGCAGGAACCAACAAGCGGGGTTTCTTCCAAAGTTAGCGAGGTAACGAGATATCTCTCTTGGTCATTACAAGCTTACTAATTGCCATTTCTTGGAAAAATTAGAAAACAATTTTAGAAAATCAGTTCTTTACTATGCAGGCTACAGATTTTTGACCCTTTTCAGTGTGGCTTTCAAAAGCAGGGCTCCATTTAGACTGCTCTTTTCATGATCTATAATGATCCATTAATGACTTCTGATGCAGGGAATTCTTGTGTAATCATTTTACTTGATCTCTACCATTGGCCATAAAATCCTACTTAACAGACTTCCGGTTTTGGCTGACTCTGTGTTAGACTGGTTTTCGTACTAATCTGATTGGCCCTTCTTTGACAAACAAGTTCACTTCTAACATTCCCCTTTAAACTTGTGGGGTTCCACAAGGTTCAGTTTTGGGTCCATTATTATTTTCTTTCTACATGCTTCCATTAGCTGGCATTATTATCTATTAATGACCATTCTTATCATTTCTATGCAGATGACATTCAGCTGTATATGTGTTTCAAGTCTCATCAGCTGGGGAGTCTGTCAATCCATTTTTTAAACTCAGGTTACAAATTGGCTCTCTAGCAATTACCTAAGTTTAAACGCCAACAAGACTGGCACCGTGATTATAGCTCCTCCTGAACTAAAATCAGTCAGGCTCTTGCTTCTTTTTAAATGCACACAGATGCCATCTCGTTTCATTCAGTCTGTTAGTCTGCGCTGATGAGTCTAACTTGTCTGTAATGTGTGTCTGAAATAGGGAAACTGATTAAACTGATTGCAAACTGGTTGTGTTCTAGTTATATTCCTGTATATTCTCTGTCCTACATCATTATTTGTAAAGGAATTTCTGAATTTCTGTTTCAAATCTATGATGTTCTGGTTGGACCCTGAATGTAAATAGGAAATGTTTATGAAAATGGCAACAGATTTACCATTTCTGATGATTTATCAGTATTTATATTTATTCCTGTATTATCACAGATTGCATGCAGTTTCCAACTTGACTCCATTCAACATCAGATTGCTAGAAGAGTGATTCTGCTTATTGCTGTTTTATTATACATCAAAAGTTATTTTTGGACAACCAGAATGAAAATGCAGTTTTTATCCACAGGCCATCAGGCTGCTGAATCACTGACTGATTACTAACTGTGATTATCTGCTGTAAAGCTTTTCAGCTACATAGTGCTTTATTTGAGTCTTTTTGGTTTAGTTATTAAATCTAATTATTTAATTGCTCAGTGTAATCACTGTATTTTGCCTTGACTGTAACAATCGACTTCTTGATCTTGATCTTTGCAACTGACCACAAGCAGTCACAAATCTGGTCTCCCATCTTTGAGGCAACCATTTCAAAGGCAACAAGATTACAAGTGCATTGCACACAGTTGTAGTAAATTTGGTCAGGCCCACCATCTCGAACTATAAGCTCTCCACGCACACATACATTTAATACAGCCTCTCATAAATCTATCTCACTTCTTGGATATTGCTAAAGTCCAGGTGCAATCAAAATTGTAATTTTTCTTTAAAAGTCAAACACGTTTTATCAGGACGAGATGGGAGATTGCATCTCATCTCAAATGATTCGTTTTAACCTTCGGTAGTCCAAAGAGGTCACAAATCAGATTTCCCCTCAAATTGTAAAAAGTGGAAAATCTGGGATAAACTGGTCTAGAATTCCTAAAGACTGAACACATCTTTAAAAAATGAATCTAGTAGCTATGATTTCCAAAAATGAATTCATAAATGACTGAGTGAAAGAGCACAGAGAATTATTTCCTTTAAGAAAAGAGACTTCAACATGTTACTTTTATCAGCTTTCACTTGTTTGACCATGGTTATAGGTTTCTAAAAGTTTCAGCTGAGTAAGGCGTTTGTGTCATACTCGAATGAACAATCAGTTTTCCTTTCTTTTCTTTTTTAATTAATAATCAGATCAAGTTATCTGGTGAGCTGTAAATGTGGAAACAAGTTCCACAGTGCACCCTGTGACTGATGGATTGAAAATGTCACAGTATCCATTTTAACAAGGTAGACGCAACCAAATTGTACATTTCAGACATTTGGGATTTTTGAGGATTATATAAAAGGTCTACTGTGCAAAGCAGGAACTCAAATCACATCTCTCCAAAAACTCAAACTACAACTCTCTACAATGCATTTCTCTTGAAATCCAGCAAATGTGCACAAATAAAGAATTCTGTGCCCTCTATTTGTTGGAGTGAGTGAGTAAATGGGTCCCTTAAGACCAAGCTATGTGACCATTGAGACAATGGGGTATTTTACAACTCCCTCCAGCCATTTAGACAGCTATTTCTGAAGACGTTGCAGCCACTTTAGCCGGGGTCCCACATGGCGCTGTGGGCGGATATGGATAGACAGGGCAATTACGCTGGATTTTTCATTCACTCACATACACACACACACACACATACTTGTGCGCACTTTTAATAGCCTGGTGATTCCAGGCACCTTTGGAGGTGACCGTGAGACACGCACACACAGCTGTAAGCCATCCTGTGTCATCTAGCGTGATAATCTATGGCATCATTAACAGCAGTAATTAACATATGCTATCCATGAACATCTGATACCAAAAATTAACCAATCACAAATCAGCCTCTTTCTGTGTCTCTCTTCTTCTCTGCTTGTTTCTCCTTTAATCGTTTAAGAGTTTAGCATCAAGCCCACCTCTTCAACAGCAGCTCAACGCCTCCATAGCAAAATGCAGCTTAATCGCCAAGTTCATAAATCCGAAAATCTACTTCCCTGGGTCATTGGCAGAAAATCTCCAATTGAGTGGTACACCACTTAAAAAATTGCAGCTAAAGATAGTTCTGTAGCTGGTAGGACCTTTCTCAGTGTGTATCTGTGGGTGGTTTAGAAGCTCCTCTGAAACCCTGCTGTTATTCTGTAAAGAACCAAACAGCCTCCAGCCCGATAATGACTCTGCTGAATAGCTGCATGATTATACCTCTTTCTGTGAAATGTTTGTCTTTTCCCCTCCTCTGCATTTTGTCTGCATACCCCCTTATGGTCTATTCTCTGTTTCTTTTTTTTTTTATTTCCTCCTTTTCCCTTCTTATCTTCCCTTTTCACAGTCTGTACTCCAACCTGTTCTCTAACCTATGAACATCTTTAGGGTTACTTAACCAAAAGCTTCTTTAATTCTGTCTTATTTCTATTTACCTGTTTATGTAGATGCTTACTAATCACGAATGGTGAAGTTAAAAAAAATAAAACACATTTTTATTTGTGAAAATCTGTGAAAATGATCACTTTCAGAAACAAAAATGTTTTGTGACTCTATGAAAGAGTTGTATTGATGGAGTATTCAGCAGAGCTTTCAACCAACAATGATGTTTTTGTCACTTTTACACAAAAATTGCAAACCATTTTTGATGCACAAAGCAGTGATGCAAAGGATCCACCTTGAGGAAAGCGGTTCAGTTTTTTGTTGTTGTTTTTTTGTTTTGTTTTTTTAATTCATTATTTTTAATTCATTCATTTAATTCATTAGGCTACTATTTGTTTCATAACAAGCACAAACCTTTGAAATCTAAAATCCATCAGATGGCTCTTTTGAGGCTGAAAATGATCTCTGTCAACTTTGGGGAGGAATGACGGAGGAAAAAATGTGGCCTTTGAAGGAATTCACAGATTTATGGAAGCCTGTTTCCACCACTGAATAGAAATAAGAAAAAATATGGTGATAAGAATGCTTTTTGCACAGACAGGAAGTTGGTGATATGAGTCAGGTGCTAAGTTTTTAAATATACCACTCTAGGGTTGCATTGTTACGGAGCCCCGCAGGGGACATGGGAGAAAAAAAAAATTAGGGAGAAAAAAAAATTAAGACTGACTTTTGCGAGATCTCGCAAAACAAACTCGGGATCTCGCAAAACTTTTGCGAGATCTCGCAAAACTCCAACAATGGCGGCAGCTACTTAGTTGTAATATTACTCTTTCTGGGTCACAAAATACACTTTTAAGATATTTTGAGGTGTGAATGTAGTTGTGTAAACGTCAGATACCTGCTCGGTTTACAAGACATCACATATTTGCAAAAGTGCTCCGACATTTTTGGAGATCTGACACCCACTAGCTCGAAGCTAACGGGAGGTCGAGACCTACTACAGCCGGGAGGAACACCGCTTTACCGGCACATCGTGCCTCGACCTCCCGGTCGGCTTCGAGCTGGCGGCCTCCGAAGAATGCGGCTAAAACCTTTGCGAGATCTCGCAAAAGTCCGTCTTAATTTTTTTTTTTTCTCCCTAATTTTTTTTTTCTCCCATGTCCCCTGCGAGGCTCCGTACATTGTGAAGGGAAGTTTGCATTAGTAAACAAATTGACGTGAATTTGTGCCAGCTGACACTGTGCAAGTAAAAATATTTTAATTTCGCCAAAACTTGCTTCACCCTGCTTTGCGAAAACCCAAGAGTTGAGAGTCTCATGAAGCTATGAAGGAAAGGAGGCGAGTCTGGAGGAAAGTGGACAGAATCATAAGGCTGATAAGTTGTTCTAATCTAATGTTAATATGAAAATATGTTGTTGTAATTTGCTTCCAGCTTCCAACCATCCATTTTATTGGCCTATCCAGTTCAGGGGCGAGGGGCTTGAGCCTATCATGGGGCAAGGTGTTGTACCACACTCATACATTATCATAATCCAAAATCAGTATTCAAACCGACCAGTTGTATCTGAGCATTCACTTAGCATTAGTCAAAAAGTTAGCTAATGCTATTAATAATTATCACTAGCGAAAAAGCATGAGTAACCTAAATTTGGCTAACATAAAACCTAACAATAATATAGCTGTAATAAAGAAAAAACTTGAAATACTTGCCATTTGCTTCAGAAGAGAGTTTTATATAAACAAAGGCATTTTTTCCTCCACATTCCAAAGCTATGACATCACAACAATATGACTGATCAGTTGCAATTTTGATCCGGGAACAACACCAACACAGGGATATCAGATACACAATGCTGCAGTATCGTTATTATTATTTTTATTATTATTATTATTTGGGTTGTATTGTAATAATCAGACCTTATGCTCAGTATCTATTATCAGCATAAAATGGGACTTTAATTCAAGTTTTCAACACTGACAAGAAAATGGTCCATTTAAATTATAGCTGAGAAAGTAGTAGTAGTGCAATTTCACAGGTGTGTGGAACAAATCAGGACTCCGGTACAGATCAAACAGATGCAAGGCCACCATTCGAATGCACCAGCGTAGCTGACTTTCCTCAACTTTGTGTTATTTCACCTTTCCATGACATATGAGAAAATGACATATCCATTGTGAGGTGACCTTGTGTCTTCATGTGTGTGTGTGTGTGTGTGTGTGTGACTGCTGCATCGGTGTAACTAATGCATGCTGCTACACACTCTGTTAAACCCCTCTCCTGGTACAGCCTGCATCTTCCCTCAATCAGTGTCTTCCATAACCTTCTATTGTCTCTCCATACATTTTCCATCATCAGCTAATTCATACTCCTACACACAATGGCACATACTTCCACAAGGAGGCAGCTACACACCGACAGCACGCCCCGAACAGACACACACACACACACACACACACACACACACACACACACACACACACACACACACACACGGGCCTTATGCACGTTCCTGTTAACTCCACTTGCACACATCGAGCCCTCTAACACTCACGCGCAGACACTCATAATGCATTCTATGGCATTATAATAACTAAATGCTAATCTTACAGCATCACATTATTAGCTCTTAATGTATTCTGGAACACTATTAGCTGCTAACACTAATGCTAGGGCACTATTAATGCCTAATGCTAATGCAGTAACAGTGAGAGTCCTGAGCCAGCCCGCCCATGCAGGATTATGTGGAGCTTTATAATCCCTTGTTAGCTAGCACCGAAGGCATACATCACACCGCCAAGGTAATCTGAGTGCTGTATGACAGCTATACACCTCGCCCTGTCCTCATCTACTCCCATAATCTACTCCTGCTAGGATAGCTGCTCTATCAGCTACTTTTGGTGATGATGTGTACAGTTATACACCACACTTGTTGACAAGACATTCTCCATTCACTCAGAAGCAAACTGCAGAATTGCAGCACAAACTTTAAATTGTGTATGTTGAGTTTGGCCAGTTTCTACAGAGGGGAGCCACTAGAAGCACGGTACAAATTTAATGATGATGTTGCATAGCATAGTGTTTAAATGCCTTTGGAAAATGATCGCTCAGAAGTCTTCTGACTCAGTGGATGATAGCTATTGCCTCCTTCAAGTCAGTTTTAAGCTTTCGACATTATGTAGGTCAAGGCTATTATTTCCCATAAAAACGGTGGTTGATCTCATTCTGCTGTGCAAGCTATAGCATGCATGAAGTACACTAATTTTCTCACATGCTTTTGTTGGCATTTATCACCGAATTGTTTATGTGGCGATAACACACATAGATGGGTTACTAGTAATAATGTTTAAAAAAGTCATTTTACTATTAAAAAAATGCACTGCAATTAGCTGCTTCCTGTGACTAAGGAAAATTTGGGTTTTTTTTTTATTAAAGGCTGTGGTCTCTGCAGAGCCCTTTTATTCAGTTCCAGTAAGATCCCAAAACTAGGTGAAAGGGCCTCAGTATAATAAGACCTTCCATTAAAAGTTTGCTATCTAGCAAGCAATGTGGCAGCCATCAGTGCCCTATGGCCAGTCAAATAAAAACATCTTGCACCTCTGTTTACCTTAAAATAAGAAGAAAGGAAAGAAAATGACTGTGAAAAAAGGTGGAATAATCTCAAAAAGTTAATCTGAAACTACTCATGTCTCAGTCAGACTAGAGTAAAAATAGGACACCAAAGTTCTTGTTACTCGGGAAAATTGGTGGCAATCCAGTGAATGCACTGAATTTTTTTGCATTCAGCAACTGATTGCAAGTAACTGCGGCAACCAACAAGTCACCCAGAGGTTGACTGCCATTGCTGTCCAATTTATAAATGCAGACGGATTGCCTGCGTTGTTAAACTGGTCTGAGTCACCAAATAGATGCATCTGCAACACATTGGTCCTATAATATATTTAATTATATTTGATCTTAACATTTTATACATGAATGAATATAAAGTTATAAATATCTAAAGATGCAGTTAACAGGTATAATCTAATATTGTGTGCCTTTCACCATTCTGCATTTAATCATCAGTTATTATCAATCTTTGGCTCTCCTCCACAGTGTGTCTTTGCCCTGTCTTCCTCCGCTCACCTCTAAACAGCCATGGCAGATGGCTGCCCCTCCCTGAGCCTGGTTCTGCCGGAGGTTACTTCCTTTTAAAAGGGAATTTTTCCTTCCCACCATCCCCAATACTTGCTCTTAGTGGGCTGTCTGAATGTTTTTGGTTTCCCGTGTATTATTGTAGGATCTTTATCTTACAATATAAGCACCTTGAGGCGACTGTTGTTGATATTTGGTGCTATATAAATAAAATGAAGTCCAACCATCCATTCAAATAAAAACTTGTTTTGTAGATACTATCCCAGTGCACACTGAGCAAGAGGCACCCCAAAAAGGTTGCCAGTCTTCTACAGTCTATCATGTGGATACACTTTAGGTACCTGGAGATTTAGATAAAGCAGAAACTTCTCAGTCCAGTCAAGGCAAAGGAAAATTTAAGATAACTGTTTGCTTGTCTTGACTCTCGTTCTTGATCAGGCACTTTTATTTCCTGATCTCCTCTGATCTCACTCTCTGAGCTGCACTTGCTGTGTTGTGACTGCTTTATTAGCATTTCTGTCTCATTCAAGCAAACTTTTAGCAATGTATCTCAATAGCCAGATGTTCAGGTAAGCAACATAAATACTTAGTAATGACATTTTTCCTCTTCTTGTTATCGAACAGTGATAAGGAAAAAATGGTGGATGGAAAGCTGAAATGCATGATAGGAGGCGATAAAAAAAGGAGGGAGAGGATGGAACCGAGAAGGGAAAGGAGAGTGTGGAGAGGCAGAGGAGGAGGCGAGGTGAAAGAGGGGCGATAGGGATGAGAGGAGGAGCAGGAGGCAAAAAGACGGGATGGGGGCAGGAGAGGAGTGGAGAGATAATGTACTGTAGGCTGATTAATGTCAAAGGCGCTGAGTCCTGAATACTTATGAAGCAGATGTCAATGGAGCTTTACCCTGCAAGGTTACACAGAGGGAGGGGTGGGATGGAAGGGGGGACTCAGAGGAGGGAGACGGGGATGAGGAAATTAAGGTGGGAATGAAAGTGAAGGAAAAAAGTGAATGAGAAAGAAAAGAGAAACAAACAAAGCAGGGATTGTGAGAAGCAAGGAGGTGATGGGGGCCATGCCCATAATTTGAAAATGTCACTCAAAGTTTTGCATCATTGCACTTTTAGATTTTTTTTCCTCTCTCCAAAGTTTGGCGGCTACAATGAAACAGGCTTTACTCAAAAGAGCAGGAAAACTCTTCTTCCTTCGGGCATGTAAAGGCCACTTCAGCCGGTGACAGCGCACACAGTGGCTGAATGTAAGCAGCTTTTTGCAGTTTGTGAAGCTTTAGTTGTCGTTTACAGAAAGCCAAGCGCAAACTGTGCCTGAGAGCAGTTTTTCAAGTGTGGCCACACAAGACAATCAGATGCCAGAGCTCAAACTACACTAATACATCAGCGTTTTTGAAAATCTCTGTGTCCCTGTCTACATAAAAACGCAAAAGCAGCTTATTCAGAATTATTTGCAATTTGCATTCGATAGATGGGATACAAAAGAACAGGATTACTCACTGAGGACACGACGTGTGGGGAAGGTGGGGAAGTTGAGTGATCCCTACTGCAAAGATGTGTATTTACTCACTTATATTCATGTGTTTGTGTGAGCTGTTGAGCGAAACGAGAAACCTGCGGTTTGAGTCAGTGAAGCATGTACGCGTGGCCTACAAAGCTACCACATCTGACTGAACACCACAAGGTGAACATTCATCTTAAGCGAGTGTTTTCAGCACCAAAAGGGCAGCACATCGTGCAGATGAAGAGCATTATGTATATTCTGTCTTTAAAAACACAACAAGCAGAGCTACACTCCTGATCTCACTGTGTTGGGGCTTTCTATCACCACTTCTAGAGAACAACAGACCTTACACCCTCTCTGTTATTGATGACAGAGTAGTGACCTTTCAACTGTAACCTCAAGGTGCAGCCTTGACCTCAGGATTGACCTCTTGGGATAGTGGTAATGATACTGGGATACGTCTAATGACCCCTGGGTGGGAGAGAGGTCACTGATGAAAGGTCAAGAGCAGATGTCATGCGGCCACGGCGACCTGAGGAAGGGACCGCTTCTGCTGATTAACTGACCAGACAGTCAATTGAGAAAAGAGAAATAGCACAGGCAGGAAGCGCTGGGGGTCTCTTATCAAAGATTGCAAATTACAGCTATTCAGAGAGCTTTCAAAGGACTCATTCAGTTTGAAACATGAGTCAGGAATTAGAGAAGGAAAGGGAACAAAGAGCAGTAATGGTGGGACTTCTTTCATGGGATTTAATTTATTTTATTTTTTTTTTGACAGTTTTTGACTTTATTAAAGTGGCAAAATTAAAAGGAGGCTGAATGGTAGACTGATGCCTAAACAATGAATGCTCATTAATGCTGCGTCTCCTTTTGAGTAGAGCCGTAACAGAGTCAACAGAAAAAACAGGGACCCGCCTGCTGTTAGACTGCACATTGGGACCTGTCATGTCATCCTGTAAATATTCTTTTGATTGGCTAATTCATGATAAGTCCACTCCGAAATAACGCTGCTTTGCTGCCTGCAACATGGCACATTAGCTGCTTTTAATCTGTATCCACACTCTCATAATAATAATAAGGGAGTTAAAAGAAGGCTGAAAAAATGTAGAAGGCTCAGCTTTATTTTAAAATGTGCTTCATAGTTTTAATGCTTACACAATTTTTATTTTCTCGAAAGAAATTAAAGAATAATAAACAGGTATATGGTGTTTCGGGTCAGATATTTCATATTTAAGATACAGATTAGATTTGAGTCTATGTAAAAAAAAATTTAAATAGCATTTGACTTACAAAGAAATTTGAGGAGGTAGAGGAACCCCACGCATCCACAAGAACTACTGCAGAAGGAAACAAAATACTAAACTTAAGATAAGAGAAACTAAATGTTATCAAGCTTTTCTGGTATTTTTTTAATGCATTTTGAGAGGGACACGTGAGTTTAGGTTGCTGCACAATTTGGAGAAAGGTGATTGTCCCACAGCTGTGGTTTGGACCTGTAGTGCAGTTAAGATCTACAGTAACAGAAATGGCGAGTTTATTGAACTGTCTGACAAACTAAAAATAAATAAATAAATATCAGTTTGCATAAATGAGTTTTAGTTTGGGTCATATTTGAAACATATTTCCCCTTTTGTGCACTTTATTGCTCAAGATGTATCCAAGGTTTTTTTGGGGGGGGAGTAAAACACACTGATTATGTTGAGGTCAAAAACTCACGTTTCATGTATGATGCATTTGGCGTCACAGGGTTAATCTGCTGCCACAGGTGTGACGGAGGGGGGCGTCTCCTCATGTTTGGTCAGATTCAGAGGTAAAGTGCGACTCTGCTGACATTGCTATTCCTCTCTCATCTCCTCCTTCCTCTTCTCTTCCATATCTCTCCTCTTGTGTCCTCTCCTCCACTCCTCTAATCTCTCTCTCTCTCTCTCTATTAGTAGTCTATTTACAGCATATTCAGTCTGGAGTCTGCCAACACTTACTGCTCTCCAGAGCTTTATCAAGCCACTGATAAACTCCACACTCACTTTTAGATACAGACACATGCACACCTGTGATTTTATGGAGAGATTTGGTAAAGTGTGTGTGCATTGCGTGTGTGTGTGTGTGTCTGAAGGCATGTTGGGAACATTCCTGTTTGTGCTGTAAGTAAATTTGTACAGGTACAGTATATAATGCATGAAGCCCGGGTTTGTCTGTAATGTGGGTATGGATATTTATGTACACGTGTTTATATGCGTCCTTTGTCCGTGTGTCCGTGCTCATGTGTATATGTTATCAGCAGTGTCCCAGTGTGCTCGCCGAGGGCCAGTCTATTTAGTGTTCATAACAAAGCCTTTTACTGAGGCTCCAATCAGGATTAAACCCTTATCAGCACACACAGACCACAGGACACAGCCAGGCTGTGTGTGTGTGTGTGTGTGTGTGTGTGTGAGGCAGACACTGGGGTGGGGGGTAAAGGGGATTATTCACACGTGTGTGTTTTATATAGTGCATTAGTACTTTTGTGTATGTGTGTCTGTGTGTATAGATGTACATATATAGACTATACAAGCTTACACCGTTATTGTGCTGTTATTGTGTGATTGTCACTTTGTGCATGTGCAGTGTAACACCTGCTTAGTATAGTAGGATTAAACTTATAGACTAGATTCGAGAGGAGTAAAATAAATTTGAGAGAATTGAGTGTTGAACAGCCGGCAGATTTATTACAATGTTACAGTGGTGCAATAACCCAATGTAAACAGCATAGAAAATTAACAGAAAATCAACAGAGAAGAGCGCTCTTTTGAAAATAACAACAAAATAAAATAAAATAAGTAGTCTCTTTAGACCTGACTCCTGATGAGCAGGATATTGGGAGTTCAATAGTTTCCCAGAGAAACAATCCGTATGAAGTAAGCAGTTTTTGCTCTTGCTTATCTGAAATCCTGCGATTCGAAGTAATTCAGACTGTAGCTCTACTCCTGCATCCAGAACAGCTGGCCACACTGCTTTTGGATTCGCCAAGAGTTTTCACAGGGTCTGGCTCGCCATCCATATCCAGAACCACTTCAGATCCAGGATCACAAAAAACCAGTCTGCACATACAGTACAGAGCAATAAACAAAATAGTTCTTAACAGTTTTTCTAAATAAAATGAGATCTCATAAAGTTTTCAAAATCAAGTACACTGTCGTTTTAACATTGTTCTGTCTCTATGAATTCCATTTGTATTGCTTTACAGCATTACAATCAATTGTATTTAAATACCCCTTTTTAAGGCATATGTAATCACATCATGAAATGTTTGTAACGTAACTAGTTTTAAATAACTTATTTACATGTATTAACCTATAACTGAAATGACAAAGTGCAGAAAAGGCACTGGACAACATTTATGGCTAAAAGAGAAGTGCATCCTGCATTAGTTTTGCACATTTGTGAAGATGCCCAATCAAATAGACAATAAAATAAAATACGACATTCCATTTCACACACGATTCAAGTACTCCGACTGGTTTTAGCTTTTTTTAGACAATACGGAATTCGCACTGTTGCAGTGTTTACCACATGTAAAATTAGCATAAGTTTTCCTGCTAACTTATCATCTCTAGTAACTCACCGGAATTCCCAAGAAACAAATACACGCTCTGCCTGGTTTTGGTCGAGAGTAAAACACATAAAGGCCTCTGAAAAGTACATAACTTTAAGTTAGAGACTGTTGAAAATACTTTATAACACTTATTTTATACCAAAAGACTCACTGTGTAGCTTGTTATTTGCTCTCGGTGTCTTGCTCCGTTTTGCCTAGCTTAATGCAGCAACGTGCTTTTGTTGCATTCACTGAACTACGGAAAATCAAAGTGTGTTCAAGGGGTGTCGGAAATAATATTACCAGGTAAAAACAAGAAAATACTAGTAACCATGTCTATAGGGGTTACATGCAGTATATGTGGTTTTGCACATGTGGTGTCGAAACTGATGTGAGTCAGTACACTCCAGTGTTGCTGCAAATATGAAACTCGGAGGCCACATGAAATCCAGTATCAAAGCCAGCAACTCCCCTGTGGGTTAGATGATTAGCATCAGTGTGTGTGTGTGTGTGAGAGAGAGAGAGAGAGAGAGAAAGAGAGGGAGAGAGCGAGCGAAAGGTGGATAAAGATAGAGACAATATGTTCAGAAGAGAGAAGACAAAGAAAGAAAGAAAGTGTAACACCCACAAACAAGTGAAGGAACTGCTCAACTGCATCGTGTCACCCTTTAGTCTTTACCCCAGTAAAACAGCACGGAGCTGTTACAGTGCAATATATGTATGTCGCATTCATACAGAGGAGCTCGGCTCAAATACAACTTTCTGTCCTGCATCTCTTAAACAATAAAGTTTTATGCCTCTCGTTGCCCACGGCTGCCAGTCCTATGAGGCATCTTAGTAATACAGTCATCTTTGTTCTTTTCTAGGTCAAAGCTCACAGATCTGATCAGAGGTCTAGGATCCTTTTAGAGATACACTATACTGTAGGCCTTTATTATTATGATAACGGTGCATCTAATTATGCAAATTCAGATCATTAATATGCATGAGCCTTGCTGCCGCCAGGGAGGAGCCTGGAACAGACACAACAATGAAACGGCAAAATAAACTGAATCTATGAATTTAAAAAAAGGATTATTTACACCCATCTGTCTGCTTACTGTGCCTACTGTACAAGAAACGTATGTGACCCATTAAAAAAAATCTCTGTTGCTCTGTTAGGTTTTTTGTTTGTTTGTTTTTATTTAGTTTTTTTAATTCTATGCAATTCATAGACACACAGCCTGATTTTATGCTGTGATTTAATGGAGCTGTATTAATCTTATATTTTAAAATGTCCTTTGTGTGCCGTTTGCACGTTTACAGTGCTCCGCTGTTGCGCTGATGCACAGGAAAGCTTTAAAAGAATGAATTGCATTTTAAGATATTGTTCCACAAAGGATAATTTCACATCATCTTCCTTCTCATAAACTGCTGTATACTAACAGGGTGTTAACCTCTAATTAATTTTCGCAAGAAACGCCTGAAGAAGAAACCACTCAATTTAACAATTCTTCCCAGGGCTGTTTCTTGAAATAGGAAGAAGTTTTTACTGAATGTGACTGATTAAATAAGCATTTAAAATGCAGAAATATCTAAAGAGAAAAGCACAATTGTAGCTTTTCTCTTTTTTCTCTCCTTTGTTCTGCGTTTAAAAACACCTTCAAACGCAGCACACTTTAATGACTTGTTATATATTTAAGTCCCAGCAATTATTTATATAAATTTGTAAAAATGATCTGAAGGAAAATGACAGTCAGAGCTGGAAAGAAAATCAGAAGAAAAGCTGATTTTCTCAGTATGTCTAAAAAAACAAAACTATGTTATTCATGTTTTTCTCCACATAAATACATCTGTACAATAAGAGCACGCAGCCGCTGCTGTTAAACGATGATGAAAATGCAATATGACACTTCCTGTCTGCTCACTGTCCCTGATATACAGTACAGGTGCATCTACACGCAGTAAAAACTGGGTGAGCCATCACGGTGCATTTGGATATAGCACACAGAATTAAGCTGAAACGAATCCATGAATAAATATCGAAGTCCTCAGAGGATCATTAACACCTGTCTGCCTGCTCACAGCCACTACTGTATGCTAATATGTTGTACATTTATGACCTGCTAGTAGTGTTTAAAAGTGGAATAATGAAACTCGGGTGTATTGTGAAGCTGCAGAGACGGGATAAAAAAAAAGTCTGAAGATTATTTCTAGTTAAATCCAGTCAAAAACGGTGGCCAAAAGTCACCGTTACATTAAAAATTTATAGACTGAATCTATGAATAAATATATCCCCTCAGTAGATTGTAATGATCACATTTTCCTGTATTTTTTAAGGAGAAGAGAAGAGAACAGAAAAAGGAAGGAAAACAGCGGAAAACAAAGACAAACAAACACAAACATATCCCGGGGCCATATTTAAATGACAGTTTAATCACAATCAAAACCAACAGTTTCATCAAGAGGTGTTTTGATGAAACGTGTGAATTAAAAGTATGAAAACCCAAATAAACAAAGCAGGCAAACAAACAACATTTGTCAGATTATTATCATTCTTCTGGGAGAAATAATTGGGTGTAGTGGGTGTCAAAGTCGCGGTTCAACCCCCCCGCACGCTGTCTGATATTGGCTGTAAATTTACATTAATGAGTAGAACATTCTCAGAAGAAACCAAGCCAAGCGCATCAAATCAGTTTACGCATATTCTTCAGAAACACAGAGCTGAAATAGCTGAAATCTTGACATTCATATTTTCTTATTTTCCAGGTTAAGTGAAAAGTATAAATCCTTAATGAGACAAGTTAATTTACCTCAGAACAAATTCTGAAGGAAGAAAGACGGCCTTTCAAGTATGACGAAACTATCGAGTTAAACTATGTGAGAGAGTAAGCGTGTGCTTTGGTTGTTTTAATGAGCATCTGTCAACAGACATGATAACCACGGTTACACCCGGGGTGATTTTCAGCCCACATTCGCAGCCACCCTCAGGCTCTACAGAGGGGTCAACATCTGGACTGAAAGAAAACAGCCCTCACACCCTGCACCCTGCACTTTATTAATTCTGCTGTGCTGCTCCTGGGTTCGACTCTCTTTTGCCTTCAGAAATGCTTCAAGTCTTCATAGCACAGACAAGGTGCTGAAAGCATTCCTCAGAGATTTTGCTTCATGTGATAGCATCACACAGTTGCTACAGATTTGTCAGCTGAACATCCATGATGAAAATCTCCTGTTCCGCGACATCTCAAAGATCTTCTATTGGAGCTATGGAGTCATTACAGTACACTGAAACCAATGTCATGTTCAAGAATCCAGTTCGACAGGATTTGAGGTTTGTGGTGGTGTTAAATCCTGGAAGCAGTGATCTGGAGATATTGTGGTCATAAAGGGATAGACACGGTCAGCAACCACACCCTGGTCAGTCGTGGCATTTAAGCAGTACTTAAACTTCAGCAGGTCTTCTAGGCCGCGTGATTGGCTGATTAGATATTTGTATTAACAAGCAGTTAAACAGTGTACCTAATAAAGTGGCTGATGATTATATATGACTTGTATAAATTATTATTCATGTAGAGCATCACCCTGATTAGATTATGTAGGATATGTTCTACGATGCATCTGAAGTTGCAGGTTGAAGACAGGTTGTGCCTGATCATGAAGCTCAGCTGTCACAGTTGAAAGCAGCAGATAGAATTCACCAAACCATCAGCCAGACCCAAATGGGAGTGACAAAAAACACCCAGTGCATGTCTTTGGACTGTTGGAGGAAGCCAAAGTTACATAAAGATCAGGGTTTGGGTTCTTTACCTACATTATTTACCCACAAGCCATTATAGCTGGATGACACTAGCATGGATATTGCTTTTAAAGTCCAAAAGGAATATGTTGTCAGTGAATAGCGAAGTCTCTGATGCACTTGAAACTCTCTCAACACGTTAATTAACAACATTTCCTCATTATGTTAAAAGGAAACAGAATCAAGTTTCAATATAATGACGTGCTCTTCGGGGAAATACACTGAACACCATTTGTTGCAACTAGAAAGTCTGTGATGAGTAAGGATATTCTTTGAAGAGGCTGGCAAAACCATGGGAGCAGCACTTTAGCTATCAGTGCCTATAAGATGGGGTTTTTATATTTTTTTAGACTGAGTCACCTCTCAGCATTTCATGACTCCAAACTGTCACAAAAGCTGACTGAAGATGTTAGTTCAGAGACACCACTGACATCTCAGTTCTTCGGTGGCTGTTATATTTAATGTTATAATTAGTTAAGTTCCTCTTTTGATGACATGGTTATGTTTTGAGCTGTATGCGGATAAAAACTGAGTTATCCCAGATAAACACATATGATGTGTCACTTGTGCTAATCTGTACTTTCTGACAAAGTCCCCCTTTTTGTGATGTTGTGTGCATGTGTGAACACTTCATATAAAACCTGTGTGTGTGTGTGTATCAGTGGATTTGTTGGAAAATGAGGGTTGTGTTTGTTTGGACACCTGTGTGGCCGGTTCTAGCTAAAGCCCCTGGAGATAGAAATGGATGCTATATGTCCCTCTGTGTGTATGTGCATGTGTGTGTCATGGGGGCAGGGTAATGTGCGGTGGTTCATGTGTGTAAATGCTGTAGTTTGTGTTTCCATTGGTCCATTAAAGTGAGCAACACAGGATGTCTGTCAGTTTGAAACATCGCAGGGGGCGGTGTGTGTTATCCCAAAGGTATGTGTGCCTGCGTGGTGCACAGAAGCGTGACTGAGCCAGAGGCAAAGGAAGGTCACCTCACGTGCACAGCTCTGTGAAACAGCGCCTGGCGACTGTGCACGAGAAGCCAAGCACCAGCAGTCTCCCAAGGACAACAAAGTGCTTATCCAGGAGAAATAAAGAGGAAGGCTGTAGAGCTCTCAGATCACTCACACACACACACACACACACACACACACACACACACACACACACACACACACACACAGTCAAATAATTGTTGCAAAGGCCTTATAGTGTTTGCCTTGGGTAACTTTGGTGTAACATTTCACATTAAGCATGCAAGATGTTACCATGTATAAAATCAACATTAAATTACTATTTCTACTTACACAAAATCATTTCAGATTTCTTCTTCAATTCTTTATCTAAGCAGGACGCTGAGCTATAAACAGTATAACTGAGTCCATTCAGTAAAATAGGACAGCCCTTTATTTCTTGTGTATAATGTCATCCACAGTGTGGCACCACATTTCAGGATGACTGGATGATATTTTTCATGGTGAGGTACTGTTTGGACAGCATCAGGTGGTATTTTTCCTTTAGCCTTTTATTATGAAATACATTGTTTTTGTCCTTCGTATTAGACACAGAAAAATAACACCATAGCTTTCTTTTACTTTCTTTATCTTTCCTTTACCTAAAGGAAAAATTGGATTTGATTTACAGCAAAGAGGAAGTACACCAACAAGTACAGCTAGCTGGAAAAGTGGCTACGGTAGCCATTGGAGTTACAGCAGCTAAAACTGTCTTGTGTGTACAGATAATGAGCATTTTATTGAACATAATATCCACATAGCAGTTCATAATACATGGGAATTAATCTCAGTGCCTGTATCTTAGTTGTTCAATTAATTCTTTGAATTCTTTGATTCTAAAACATACAGAGAACACAAGCCAAAAGCTAACTGTGGCTCAGCTAGTCTGAGGTGTTCAATGGATTAATCTTAAAACTAGGACCAGACATTCATTTCAATTCAATTTTGTTTATACAGCGCCAAATCACGACAGCAGTCGCCTTTATATTGTTAGATAAAGATGCTGCAATAATATCCCAACAATGAGATGACCTGCTATCAGACAGCACTTGGCAACAGTGGGGAAAAAACTCATTTTAACAACACTTGAGCAATGTGCACATGATGTCACGAGAAACCAATGCGATGCTAAACCAGAATAACATAACAGGGTAACCATCTATCTATTCTATTAGTTATGCTGCATTTTGCAGTTTGATGTGTACATATATCTTCTTTCCTTGTTGATGTAGCAATTTCTCAGAGAAACCTTGGCTGAAGCAACAAAACATTCTGTGGACTCGGGTCGGGAAGCATGCCTACTCCATGGTCTAATAATCTTGGATCTTGATGTTGCAGACACATCTATATCTGACACCCATCTGTCCAGCTGCATTTGATCTTCCTGAAACATTGTGGCCACCATCAGAGGGACAGCTCCTGCTTGTACTTCAGGCTTACAGAGCCTGTCATTCTCTATCTGCTTATTTTCTGCTTTTTTATTTAAAAGAAGGGCAGGAAGATTGAGGTCATGGAGTTAGCCTGTATATTTGAAAATGTGTTTGTGAATGAAACAAATGTTTGCAGAGTTATGCAACAAACTTCCAGTAAAGATTAAAAACAGCAGTTGGCTGTGGTTATTTTAATTTGAACCATACTATTACAGAACAGAATGAATGAATTAATGCAAATCAGAACATGATGACATTTGACAGACACCAGTTAGGCCTCTATTAAGGCACTGAACCACAGGGCAGGGCAAAATCTTGAAATAGTACTGAAATATAAGCAAGTACAAAATGTCCAAACTATCTGATAGAGGACAAGCAAATTCAAAAGTCACATTTTACGGGTTATTGGTGAAATATATTTATTTTAAATAAAATAAAATCTTTTTCTTTTTCTTTCAGCTGCTCCTCATAGGGGTCACCAAAGTGGATACTCTACCTCCATCTCATCCCATCCCTTGCATTCTCCTCCGTCACATCAACACTCTGCATATCCTCCTTCAACACATCCAGAAACCTTCAGTCTCTCTTCCTCCTGCCTTGCAGCTCCATATTCAACATCTTTTGCTCAAGATATACGATTTGCCTTCTCTGTACTTTTCAATCAAGACTTTCAAAGCAAACGTCACATCTGTAGCGTTCTCTCTCAACATGACAGCGTACTGCTGTTCACTGATTGCCACCTCTCTTCTTAACCTGACTTTAACAACTCTTTCCCAGGTCTTCATGGTATGTTTCATCAGCTTTATCCCTCTATACTTATTTCATCACCTTTGTTCTTGAAAATCAGTGCCAGTACATGTTCCCTTTTCAATAGATAATTCCATACCTCCACAGGTTCATCATCTTTATCAACCATGTTTCCTCTTTTTGTCCTTTTCATACCTGACTGGCATTTTCTGATTCACTCTCTTTTCTCTCCCCTCTCTTTCATATTCATTTTGCCTTCACTCATTGGTACATTTCCATCCTTGGGTTAATCATTCTCGCCTGCTGCACATCCTTTCCAGCTTGATCCTAGTGTTCAGTTTCACATACAATTCACTATAAGCTGTGCCTTTTGGATGCATCAGCAGGGATGATGAGACAGAGTACCGGGCTGTGGTCGACTCCTTTGTCACGTGGTGTGAGCAGAATCATCTGCAGCTCAACGTGGCAAAGACCAAGGAACTGATCGTGGACTTCAGGAAGACCAGGAAACACTTGACCCCTGTTTCAATCCAGGGGGTCAGTGTTGACATTGTGGAGGACTATAAATACCTTGGAGTACACATGGACAATAAACTGGACTGGGCTAAAAACACCACAGCACTTTACAGGAAGGGCCAGAGTTGTCTCTATTTTTTGAGGCGACTGAGGTCCTTCAACATCTGCCAGAAAATGCTGAGGATTTTCTATGAGTCTGTTGTGGCCAGTGCGATACTCTATGCTGTTGCATGCTGGGGGAGCAGGCTGAGGGTCGCAGATGCCAACAGACTCAATAAACTAATCCGTAAGGCCAGTAATGTTGTGGGGATGGAGCTGGACTCCCTCAAGGTGGTGTCGGAGAGGCGGATGCTGTCCAAGATAAAAACAATGTTGGACAACACCTCCCACCCACTCCATGACATGCTGGTCAGTCACAGGAGCACAAGGTGTCTTACCCATCATAGGTTCCACAGCCCTCTACACTTTCTAAACTTATGCTCTATCTTATATACCATTTGTAAGTTATGCTAAGTTGGGAGTAATACTTCTTTATTGTATTTATTTTATTTATTGTCTTTATTTCTCTGTATTTTATTTTGTTTGTTGTCCTGGTTGGTCAGGGGTAACATCAGTAATACCAACACTGAATTAGCACTGAACTCCTCCTGTGGTTTTCCTGCTGCTAAAAACCTAAAAACGAAAACAGCAACAAAAAAAATAGACTGTGAGAAAAAGCTGTTTCCTTCCATGCAGTGTTTACCTCTGTCAAATTCTCCTCTCCAGCACATTCGATTTTTTATTTATATTTATTAAAAATTAAAACATACCGGAAAAAGATACATTTCTTGCAACATTTTCTACTTTTGACTCACTTCCATGCTCACAAGACTCAACAGATGAATAAATACTGTATAGTAAGCTATACAAGCCACAATTAAATAGATTATGGGTCAACAGTGAGCTTAGTCTTCATGTGACCATGGCCAGAGTTGTAAAAACCTTTCAGTCAAACAAAGAGAATCACATCTTAAAAGTACTTAAATTAAACCTGATTTGAAATTAGCTGCTGTGCACTTCGAGGTTGTCGTTTTGTAAAGTGTAGCCCACTTGCAGGAATGTGACCACAAGCATGTTTATCTTTTTCTCTGTCTTTTTTAGGAGACAGTCTTTGCACTGTGAGTTCAACCCCAACACCGAGTTTTCCTATAAAATCCACAGGGATCCGAGCGAGAACATTTGGTCCCATTGACCTGAACTGTGGTGTGTGCCATCATGCACCACTCACAGCACATTAAAAATTGAGTACGTGACAATTTTCTAGCTGTTTTTGGGCTTCCAGTCAACACTGGTCTAACCGACCCTACACACTTCAAAATATTAGCCTTTACATCACTTTTGGATAGACGTTGCATCTTACTCCTTTGGAAATCTTCAAAGCCACCTTCAGTTTCTTTTTGGTTTAGAGATGTGATGTCATTTCTTAAATTGCAAAAGATAGGCCTCGTGGCGAAGGGCAAATACAGAGAATTTTATCATATCTGGGGCCCCTTCGTAGACTATTGCAAGTCATTAAACGCTCTACCAGCTGATTAATATCATATCCCCCCCCCCCTTTTTTTTGTGTGTGTGTGTGTGTGTGTGTGTGTGTGTGTGTGTGTGTGTGTGTGTGTGTGTGTGTGTTTTGGGGTTTGTTGTTTGTTTTGGGTTTCTTATTAGGTTTTGTTATGTTTGTTTGTTTTTTCAATTTTATTTAAGCGTGTGTGGGTGTGCCTGTATTATCGTATCTGTTCATGTAAGAAAAACTAAAAAAATATGTGAGGGGAACAGATTGTATTGTCATTGTAAACTAATGTACACTTGTCTCTCAATAAAAATATGAAAAAAAAATTGAGTACGTTTTTTTTTTTATCAGACCAACACAAAGGTTGCTCACCAACAGTCATACCTGCCAAATTTGGTTCCCTGCAACTACACTGTTGGCCCCAAGTGCATTGCAAAAGCTCAGCAGTAAGCAATGCAGCCTCAGAGGGATATAACCATGAAGGGGACAGTGCTGTTAAAGTCAGGTTTAGAATTCAATTCAGTTTTATTTATATAGCATCAAATCACCGAGAGAGTCACCTCAAGGTGCTTTATATTGTACAGTATCTACAAAACAAGTTTTTACTTGAATGGATGGTTGGACTTCAATTTAATTTTATTTATATAGCACCAAATATCAACAACAGTCAAGGTGCTTATATTGTAAGATAAAGACCCTACAATTATACACGGAAAACCACAACATTCAGATACCCACTAACAGCAGGCACTTGATGACAGTGGGAAGGAAAAACTCCCTGCAGAACCAGATTCAGGGAGGGGCAGCCGTTTGGAGGTGACGGGAGGAAGACAGGACAAAGTCACATACAGGGAGTGCAGAATTATTAGGCAAGTTGTATTTTTGAGGAATAATTTTATTATTGAACAACAACCATGTTCTCAATGAACCCAAAAAACTCATTAATATCAAAGCTGAATGTTTCTGGAAGTAGTTTTTAGTTTGTTTTTAGTTTTAGCTATTTTAGGGGGATATCTGTGTGTGCAGGTGACTATTACTGTGCATAATTATTAGGCAACTTAACAAAAACAAATATATACCCATTTCAATTATTCATTTTTACCAGTGAAACCAATATAACATCTCCACATTCACAAATATACATTTCTGACATTCAAAAACAAAAACAAATCAGCGACCAATATAGCCACCTTTCTTTGCAAGGACACTCAAAAGCCTGCCATCCATGGATTCTGTCAGTGTTTTGATCTGTTCACCATCAACATTGCGTGCAGCAGCAACCACAGCCTCCCAGACACTGTTCAGAGAGGTGTACTGTTTTCCCTCCTTGTAAATCTCACATTTGATGATGGACCACAGGTTCTCAATGGGGTTCAGATCAGGTGAACAAGGTGGCCATGTCATTAGTTTTTCTTCTTTTATACCCTTTCTTGCCAGCCACACTGTGGAGTACTTGGACGCGTGTGATGGAGCATTGTCCTGCATGAAAATCATGTTTTTCTTGAAGGATGCAGACTTCTTCCTGTACCACTGCTTGAAGAAGGTGTCTTCCAGAAACTGGCAGTAGGACTGGGAGTTGAGCTTGACTCCATCCTCAACCCGAAAAGGCCCCACAAGCTCATCTTTGATGATACCAGCCCAAACCAGTACTCCACCTCCACCTTGCTGGCGTCTGAGTCGGACTGGAGCTCTCTGCCCTTTACCAATCCAGCCACGGGCCCATCCATCTGGCACATCAAGACTCACTCTCATTTGGAGTGAGACAACATGCATGAAGAGGATGATGTGGACAAAATACTCATTTGCCTAATAATTCTGCACTCCCTGTAGTGGAGGAGAGATAAAGATTAATAATGATTACATGCAGAGTGGTGTATAAACACACTATTTTGTTTACACCTGTAAAGTGCTATTTTTTTTTCTAAATGTCATCTTTCAGCTTTTTTCCACAAATAAAAACTGTGCGCAAAAGACCTGCAAACTCTATGTTTTCCAGTGTCCTTAATGTCTACTTGTCCTTGATTAACTGTGACATCATCCAACCTATTTATAAGAGCCAAGACAAAACAGCACAATTCATCTCGAACTCCTGCATTACCCATCATTTGCAGACGGACATTTAGTCAGGGATGTATCAGACCTCTTCACTTACCATACTTTGTCAGCGAGTATATCATATAACAACTTTCTATTTCTGTGCAGAACCTTGTTTTGTACAGTAAGTGGAGCTGTCCATTGCCCACAACCCTCTTCACTCTCGTCTCTGCCATCGGTGGTTCAGCTGTTGTTTCTCATTATAAAAACCACCTTATTGTGTTTCCTATTATCCCAAGCTGCTCCGAGCAACCAGTATACTCTGTGCACCGAGGGTGTGAGTGTGTCTGTACAGTAGCTGCCAAATGGAGTCTTCATTTGCCTCCAACCTTCTCTCTCTCTCTCACTCTACTCAGGTGTTTGTCTCTTCTGTCCCCTCATTATAAAGCCACATCACCCCCATCTAACCCCTTTCTCCTTTACATCTCTCTCTCTCCTTTCTCCTTCGTCCTCTTCATTCCCTCTCCTTCCACTCATCTCTCACCCTCCTTTTTCTCTCCCCCCCCTCCCTCCCCCCCCCTTCTCTTTACCTTTCTCTGACTCATTATCCAACAGCTTGAAGCAACCAGTCAGCCATATGTGAGTGAAAACTGCCACCTCACACTGTTAGCTTGTATTATATCGAGCCTTCTCTCTGCCTTTAACTTTGCCCGAAACCTTTGGCTATTTCTGTTCTTTTTAACAGTCAAACTAATTAACCGAGCAGCTCGCAGCCAGTTTCCAGCCGTGTGAATCTATCTCACAATTCTAGCTGGTTTTAAACTCGTGTTTGTGTGAAAATCCTTTCTCTATTATCCTTTTTTCTCCTTCTCAGTGTAGCCAATTAGTGAACAAAATCACCATCAATCTGGCTCACCGAAACCGTTGGCCACAAATCATAGGTGCCATTTTAAATTCATATGTCTCAAAGTAGTAAATTAAAATGATTATCTATCATTTAACAATGGAGCAAATGACTGCAGTGTGAAAGTTATTCGTTGTGGCACTCCCACAGAGAATTCTTTCCTTCTCTACCTTCGCAGCAGGTAGCAACTGGTGAGAGATCACAGTGAGACATTTAATGGTTTAAACATTTGGTATAAAGCAAAACCAGAGCCAAAAACAGTAAAAAATAAATAAATAAAAATCCTGGATTTGCATCTGTGAAGTCGTAAGAAAAAGTGCACAGAAAAAGTCTGCTTTAGCTGTTGGACAGATGTCCTCCCTTCTGACTCTAGAATACTTTGGTATGCAGAGGAGCTCATGGTCGACTCAATCACTGCAAGGTGACGTCCTGTGGATACAATGCAAGCTTTAATCATCAGCGCTCCGCCACCGTGCTTAACAGTTGGTATGAGGTGTTTGTGCTGATAGGCAAACATCTCTACTTTGTTCTCATCTGTCCAAAGAACATCATTGCATTATCAAATCAAATCAAATCACTTTTTTTGTTATTGTTTTGTTATTTGTTATTTTTGTTTGTCATTATGTGGTTTGTTCAGACACAACTTTGCAAACCTAAGCTGTGCTGGCATGTTCTTTTTAGAGAGAAAAGTGGGTTGTTCTGGTTCACCTTCAGTACCTTCAGTACGTTTTTAGTCTTTGTCTAACTGTACTGTCATTATCGCTACCTTTAACAAGTTAACTGAGGGCTGTATAGTCTGATATGTTGCATTTGGGTTTTTTGCTGCTTCTCTGAGCATTGGGCGTTTACATCTTCAGTTATGCAGAAAATGTTACAGTTCAAACCAGAAAACCTAGATCACCAAGGATGTCCAGACCCTCCCTGTGAACAGTGCCTCTGCATTCAGGTTCAGAGACAGGACCTGGGAGAGGGCTGACTTGAAAGTACACATCAGGAAGGCCTAAAAGGACTATAAGAGGATAACTGAAGACCACTTTGCTGACAATGCCCTCAGGTGGGCTTGGCATGGTACACAGAACATCATTAACCACAAGGAAAGCATTCCCACAGTCACCAACGTGGACACCACACAGGCAGAGGTGCTGAACCGCTTCTTACACTTTGAGTTTAAAAGACCCAACTCAGACACTCCATCCACCCACTTACTGCACACCCATAATCATTAAGTACTTTGAGAGGCTGGTATCAAATGACATCAAATCAGTATTCCACTGACTCTTGATCCACACTCATATTATGCCAACAAAGTGAAAAGACCCACAAAGGATGCCATCGCCACAGCTCTGCATTATCCCTTGAACTATCGGGAACATAGTATAAACTATGTGAGGTTGTTTTTATGTTGACTACAGCTCAGCATTTAACACAATCATCCCAGAGAGATGATCAGGAAGCTGTCTGACATTGGCCTCTCCTCTTATACCTGCTGCTGGGCCAAAGACCTTCTCACCAACCAAGTTTGACTCCCATCTCTCTTCCACCCTCACTATCAGCACTGGCTCCCCAGAGCACTGTGACTGACTGCCCCTCAGTCCATCCCACTAATGCCATTATTTAGTTTGCTGACAACACCACACTGGTGAGATTCATAAATTCATATTTATAATGCAATGACAATAAAGAAAGTCTAAATCTAAATTTGCTTCAGTTTCCCCTCCTGGGAAAACCGTGCTATTGTGTTAATGCACAGCTGAATAAACCAGACCAGCAAAACACCAAAACCTCCACTTTTGCAGAGATGACTACACTTTCTGATGTACATTTGATTAGCAGCACCTGGGTGTATTAGCTTAGGTTTTTGTATTTAATTTTTTCACAATACTGCAAAGGATGTTAGATGTCAAGCTATAAAGGCTTTTTTAGGGTCCCAGTTGGTTAATCAACATTTTATTTTATTTTTTTATTTTATTTATTTTTTTTTTTATTTTGCTAATGCACTATAATTATTTATGTACTGGAAAAGACAGTTTAAACAGATCTTGATCCATAGTTGATGAGAAAACAGAAATGCATCAGTGATTGTTTGACTCAGATATGAGAGATCTGTCCGCTGACAGAGTCACTCAAGTGAAACTGTCTTGCATCTCACTGCCACTCAGGTTAACAAGATGATTCTATTTCTTAAGCAAGCAAGTCAGCAGTCTTTGCAAAAGTCCTCTCCACAACGATGACAACGCTGTAATTCACTTCCTGTGTCCCAGAGGGTCAAGCGTGACTTGATCCAATCAGAAATCATGCCAATTAGACGCCTCAACTGGCACTTAATTACCACTCTGAAGAGGCTGATGGGCCATTAATTAGGAGGACATTAACAGGACTGATTGTTCATTAACAGCAGAGCATATTAGAGAAGATAAGACCCGATGTTGTAATGGACTCTGGTTGGGGAGGAGAGAAAGGCTGACGTTGCCTCCAATGGAATTAGGTGACCTGCTACGGTGGTCAACTCTGGGATAATAATGTTAGCAATGGCTATTTAAGGGAAATACCACTTAATTTTAATATTGGGACTATATCATTCATATTGCTGAGGTCTGTGTTAGTGCATATTCCCATCTCATAGATATAGGAGACACATTAACCCAACAAGTACTTGCAAGGCACTGGAGGTGGCTAATTACTTCAGGCTGTAAAGCTGTCACAAACACAACAGACCAGGAAAACATGAAGATGAATCAGAACAGTGGAGACATTAGATTTCTGTCAGAGCTGAGGAGGCATATTGTACACTGAAGATATGGGGAGTAGGGGTCCAAAGAAGGATGTTTGGGCCACAAAGTGAATCAGAAGATAAAGTAAGGCATATATTATTTCAAACACAAAATAAGAGAAAATGGAAGAGGGGTTTATTCATCAAAGCTAATGATCAGTACCAGGCTAGATCAGTAACTTGCTGCTATTGTAAGTGTACATTATATATGACTAAAAGAATATAACCAAAATTAATTGTTTGTTAAGTTCTATTTACCCACAACTTGCTTTTTGTTCCCCCCCCCCCCCCCATAAATCAAATAGGTGTTAGCCTCTTCAATGCAAACCACAAGTGACTTTTGCAAACTTCTAGGGTTCAAAGCAATGACATAGATGTTTACTACTACCCATATGTCCCTGCCCGTTGGTACCAGAGGTTGGCAGCAGGTCGCTCACCTGTGTCTCTGCCTGTGTGACGGAGACTTTAATCAACACATATATGTGATTTGATTTGCCATTAAAATATGAACTGGCTACCACACCTTTTGTGTTGGCTGAATATCAGTACTCCTGGACTAGGATGTTCCCTCTGATTTGTTAAAGGGCAAGAAACACAAAAAACTCATCAGCTCAAAGTGGCAAACATCAGTATGGCACAAGACTTTGTAATCTAGAGAAAGAAAATGAAAAATCAATCCTACATTCTGTTTAAGTTAAAGAAGAAGACGTAAAGTAACTCACAGATGTTCTTAACCACGCATATCATGCTCTACCCACCAGGGGGCGTATTGATGCAGTGACATTAACGGTTTGATTTCGTTTGTTCTGATCTATCTTGGCCAGGTCTGTGTCAGTCCGCTGTAGAGGTTCCCTGGGGAAGGAATGTTCTAACATTTCTGACTCTTCATTTCACGCTTCATTTACCACCACAGTCTCCTAAAACACTAACTGTGGTGCATCTCTGTGTGTGTGTGTGTGTGTGTGTGTGCGTGCGTGCGTGTGTGTGTGTGTGTGTGTGTGTGTGTGTGTGTGTACTTGAGCTTGTTCTTTCTCTCCTTTTAAATACTCTTTGTCTTTCTCTTACTGTACATATGCAAACACACACACACCCATACGTACACACCATACATAAATATATATGGATGGACACACACTTTAAAGGGTAAATTTTAATTAGTGAATGAGAAACCAGCTTAGAGGAGCTGGAGTCAATAGGTACTGTGTTGTTCTCCAAGGGCAAGCAGAGCATAAGACAGAATGGGCCAGAGTTCTCTTTAATGCGCACTGATATTGATGGTTGAGAGGTTTAAACACACATTACACACAAATGCACACCCACTAAGTCTGTAACTGTTGTTTTACTTCTAAAGTGAATGCAATTATCTCTTTCCTCTCTTTGCGGTGTATCCAGTGTGTATGGCTATGGCTCGGAGACATGCAATAAAAGTGTGTCTCAGAATGTGTGTGTGTGTGTGTGTGTGTGTGCGAGAGAGAGAGAAGGGAGAGTTTTTATATTGGAGACACTGTATCTCATAAAGCCTCTGCAGTATCAATATCAGCTTCTTTCATACAGCCACAAAATAGAGAATTTTGCAGCTAAACGTTACTTTTTACTTTGAGTTAGTTTTTGCTACACGGAAACAATAACTGTGAGCGTACTGCTCCCATTTATGGATTCATTTGTATAGATCTGAGTGCATAATTGTGTGATAAAATCTTTGCACCCTTTGGAGAAACCGAATATTTCAGTACAGGCAAATCCTTCTGAGATTATTTTTCCAATTTGGCAGCAGAAATTTGCACAGTTTGGCTCAGACAGTGAACTGCCTTTTGGAGCTGAGCTGGTGGTAAAACATCAGATTTGGGACACAGGTTTGAAATTACACACACACACACCTGAAAGCAGACAAATCTAGCCTTGATGTGTAATAGCTTTTAAGCACAGTGAGGCATTGAGTTGTGTCACCAGAAGCAGTGTGAATGGATGGACACTATCATTACAAGCAAACACACACACACCACGCTTGGTTGGTATGAATAGATGGTCTGTCTCGGATTTGTGAGATTGGTTCCATCTGTTGTAGAGAAGGTTGTGGGGTCACACCCCGCCTATTACCTTTTTCTCTGTCCAATGACACTTTATTCACCCGACTATAGGTTTGGCAGTGTTCGATGGATGGAGCTAATCTGAGAAGGAGAAAGATGGGGAGGAGGGCAAGTAAAAGTAGATACAATATATGGACAGATGGATGAAAGTTACACATACAAACAGGACTGAGCCAGAGCCTTTCGATATAGGCAGTGCTTGCTAAGATTGAGAGAGAAAGAACAGCAGAAGGCATATCAATCAGAAACCCAAGAAGATTCGGCAGAGGAGAAAGAAGACAGGAAAGAAGTTGAGGAGAGATAGGAGCAGACAGGACACCAAAATGAAGAGGAGGAGAAGGACGGAGAGGAGACGGCGAATGTGGCCCACTGAAGGACAATCATTGTCTATCAGCATGAAGAATTGCCTTTCTTTCTGTCCCTTATGCCCACATGTGAGCGCACATACACACAGAGGGGAGCAAGCTGACCTGTGAGGGAGCACTGATTGAATCTTCAGTGGGATTAACAGGGATTTAGCCCAGTGTAATGATATCTGAACGAGTTGATTAGCTATCTGATGACACTGTCATTTGACCTCTGCAGCACAAGAACACCTGGTAACTCATTGCATTCACTGAGGCTGCATTCAAACAAGGGGGTGAAAAATTGCTACCGTGGGCCTCCTTGAGGCAGCCATCAGGGCTTCTTCTTAGCTAAATGAACCATGAAACTGTGTCACTGTGTGGGCAGCCACAGCATGATCAGCTATGGTTAAAAATCTGTTTTCCCATGGTCTGTCCCTCTTAGGACAGTGCCAAATCACACAAGCAGTGGCAAAGGGCAAAGGCTTCCCAAGAAGGCGAATAAAATCCCCCCAAAAAACAAAAGAAATTTTGGTAATGATAAAAGGAATGCGCTGATGAGTGCTGCTGCTGTCTGCCTAGCCTGTTCTCATTCTCAGGACATGAAATATTGCCGTTTTACTGACCACAGATATAAACAAGGTGTCCTTTGGTGTCAGCTCCATAACACACCAGGTTTATGGCAGCAGTGAGAAGGGTCTCATTCCCAGCTCATCCCATATGTCAACTTGAAAAGGACCCTTTGGCATCACATTTAAAAGCATTGTGTAAGCTTTCAATGTGGAGGTCTAAATTATGATATTCAAAGTCATTTTTGGTCCTAACAGCTAACCAGCAAGGAAAATCGAAAGACAGTCCTGACTGAGAAACTTGTGACTTATTGCACCGGCACACCTAGAAATGTCCACCGTAGATTTTATTGCTCTTCGAAAGAGGACCATCATCTCTCTTTGTCCAATGCTGAGCAGCCAGTGCATCCAGGCACTGAATACTGTCTGTATATGTCTGCAACAGTAGTGGCATCTGACAGAACGGCAGAACTTAAGTTCACCAGTTAGCACATTATATCTGTTTATTCTTCCAAGACCAAAGCAAAGATGAAAAAATGTTCGTTTGGTTCTGATTATTATATGTGTGCTTATAGACACTAAACACTGACCCGTGAATCATTCGAGCATTAAAAAATTGACTTTTCTACTAGTACCTCATATGGTACTTTTCTATTCTACCTGAGCACTAAAAGGCTTGTGATACGACATGCTTAATTCACACAAGCACTTTTTTCCCTGTGCTTAAGAACTTTCTAACATTCACACTCAGAACCAGGCATCAGAAAGCAACTAACCTAACCAAAGATATTTGAGCTACAGCCACTTCAAGGGATGCATCAGTGTTGTGTCTACACATAACAGAAAATTTAGCAAAGAACCAACTTTAATTCCTCGCTTTGTTGTTAGCAGACGGTCACAAAAACCTAGTTTATTCCTATTTTTTACATTTAATGTATGAAAAATTCTAATAATAATACTGTTTGTTATAAAATGTTATAAAATATTATATAAAACAGCATTTTTGCACCAATAAGGTAATTTGCAAAGAGCTGTTAGCTGAAAACCTGGGATATCTCTGCATGGTGTCCAATATGGCCTTAAAGAAATTTGAGGAAATTGGACAAGTGGGGCAGATGAGCAGTATCAGAAAGCTATATTGCTGAGCAACAGGCGGGAAAATTCTCCATCATCATCCACAAGTTGTTATGTGAAAGACTAATAATCAGTTAATAATGCAGATCCATACATATGCAATAATACTAAGTGCAATAATCCTTTCTGTCATCGTTGTATTTTTACTCAGTTGTATATAGTATTTGTATTTGTATTCTATTTTTATCTTATTGTATATTTATTTTATTTTATTCTACTGTATATAGTATTTTTATTTTATTCTATTCTGTACAGTTGTGTACTGTATTTATTCTTATTGTATTCTAATTTTTGCCTCATAACTTTTGCACTGTCCACTCCTGCTGTGACAAAACAAATTTCCCACGTGTGGGACTAATAAAGGTTATCTTATCTTATCTTATCTTATCTTATCTTAGAATGTAAAAGATGTTTTAAAAGATGAGCACAGTAAATTACAAAATGAGAAGGATTTTGTAATCAGTAAGATGTGAAACTGGTGACTGAAACTATAACCTCATCATGAACGGTTTTTTATTGTCTCCCTGATTTCCAAATGTCTTTTTAGACCACAGTTCGTGCCTCCTAACCAGAAACAATGTAGTACATGTTAGCTTTATTTTTAGCTATGTCCATCTTTTTATACAATCTATACTTGATACGTGGGCATTTAAGAGTTTCACTGCATTTCAGATACATTCTTTTCACATTAAATCATCATCCCGAGGACAAAAAAGAGCTTCTATATATAATCTCAACAAGATCAAAAAGAGCGACTCTCAAACTGGAAGCCGTCTTCTTAGTGAAGAAAATCCATAAACAGACAAGAGAAATTAAATATTGCATTTACAGGAATGGTCCACAGGCAGCTTCATTTTCTGGTGTGTGTTGAACGCCAGCTGTGATGGAAAAAGAGGCCGTCCGCAGAGAGTTTGTCTGTCATCACCAGTCAGATCTTTCCAATCTGTTGTTTAGAACTTGATTTGGATTCAGTGGCACTACTCACATCTCTAACAGTGTGGTTACGTGAAGATTGAAACTAGAATTTAAGGACATTGGGAACGTCGCCCTTTTTAAGATCTATCCACATGTGATCAGCGTGAGAGCTGATTTCTAGAAGATACAAAAAAAATCAAAGCTATATTTTTCTTTAGTTGTTTTATCTCTGTAATTTTTTAGTACTTCAGCTCTACTAAATTATTTTGTCTGGAGAGAAGCTGTGGAATCAAAATGAATTATTTTCATCTTGAAATTTTCCAATAACAGTTGATCACTGTTATCGGCATGATATTTACCTTCATGCTGAATCTACTGTGAAACTGATATCCAATATAAACATTGTGCTTCAACAATAATTCAGGTGTTGAAGTAGCATCAAACGGATACAGACTGCTAAGTCTTTGTTTACAGGGAGTAAAAAAGTTCACTCTGCTACTTTTGCTGTTCCAATAGGTCAGAAACATAAATATGAAAGTTTCCCTGCTGACTCGGCAGGAGCTGAAGTTTGTCTATTGATCAGCCTACCAGAGCTGCTAGTCCATTTTTCTGACCTGGCATTTGAGACTAGCTCTCTTGAATTTTTCTTACATACTTTAAGATTGCAGATGAATAATGTAACATGACCGCTATCATTAGAGTTTTCCCTGTCTGTTGTGAAGGGCTTGCCCATGTGTCCACATAGTTCTGAGGGCTCCTCTCTGAATGTGAGAGCACAGGTGAAGCCAGTGAAGCTGTGAATCTGATCTGGTAATAAGTTCTGCAAACCTGGACATATGCGGTAACAACTATGTATCCGCTGAAGAGTTAAATGTCCCAAATGATGCTTTCCTTGCTTCATGTCCTGTTTACGTTCAATAGGCCCAATAACGTAGGCGAAAAGTTGCCCTGTAAAAAAAATTCCATGTGCTGGATGTGAAATAAATAAGTACAGCTCCACCACCACTAAAATGTGACACTGAAAAAAAACTGAGACAAACTGGATGAAAATAGACATAAAGATGATTTTAGATCATAGAGTGTGTCTCCACAGGGTATCAGAAACTTTCAGAAAACTGCAAAAGTTCAGCGAGGGAAGTACTAGAAAACAAAACCGACAGAGAAGTCACTCATTGACTTCAGCCGGTGTGTGTGTGTTCTCCAAAAACGCACATTTTATGCAGTGCAGCAGGTGCCAAATCCTCCATCAAAGCGAGATGAGCCTTTTTAGGCACATCACAATCAATTTCTTAATGACGGTTATTATATGATTGAGCTGTAGTCCTCGATTGCTTACATCCTTTGCCATGCCCATACTGAAATTAGTGATAATTATCATCAGCCTGTTTAAATCAGTGTGCTCGTGTTTATTAAAGTCTATTAAGATAAGATAAGATAAGATAAGATAAGATAGAACTTTATTAATCCCTCGGGTGGGTTCCTCTGGGAAATTCGACTTCCAAAAAGCACAGCAACGACCGAAGTATTACATGCTTTAAGGTAATTATGGATTCTGTCTGCATGGCGGTCAGTGTAAGCTTTCACTCTGTTGTGTCTTTATTAGCCCAACTATAGCAGAAGTATTTCTAATTTTTCCTTATACTCTTCTTAAACTTGAATTTATGACGACCTCTCAGATGGTAGTGTTTATCCTCCACCACCACAGTGGCTGAATAAGTTCTCCTGCCGCAGTTCGACTTAACGAAGCCAAGGTTTTGCTCAGAAATGGACACCCTGCTGTGACATCCATGACTCATCATGGGACACAGACTTGGCAGAAAGGGCAGAGCTCTGGCGCACCCAAGTGGAGATGAACTGTGACTGCAAAGACAAGTGCACCACAAAACCTGCTGGTTTCCATTTCTGTTGCGTGAGATACGCTCACTTATGCATGCATATGTCACAAATATTCATATATAAGTCATGCAAAAAAGCCTCACATAGCATGTTTGAGGCCTTCTATAAATCCTAACTCTAAGCACAACATAATACTGTGTAGCTTCTGGCATGTGAGCGCAGCAAAGAGGGCCCGAAATGTAAATGCACACACGCATGGAGACACTCTGCTGGGCTGTGTGCTTGGGTAGTAGAAAGCTCTGATGACGTTCATTAATCACAGTGTTGAGGTTTTGATGCCACAGCAGGAACGGCTCATGGATAAACTATACTGCCTTCATCAGCTTCACTCCAGCCCAGAGCTGGAAGAACACTCAGCCACGAGTAAGACGAGTCTTTTGCAGAAGGACTGAAGCATTGTGTTTGTTTTTCTGGAACATACCACCCAGTGTGATAGTGTTATTGGTGTTTTAGCTGCTGTTAAACAGCAATGGTGATCTTACGAGAAATAATATATGCTTTATATACAGGTTTTAGCTGAACAGGCAGTAGTGGGATCCGTTTATCTGTATAGAATAGATATCAGCTTGTCCTTCATTGATAACACATGGCTTATTGTTTGTATTGGGCTTCAAGACTGAAGGGAGGATACAGGGTAAAGTGTAATTACACATCTTGAGCAAATTTAAAAAAAAAAAAAAATTAAATTTAAAAATCAAGGAGGAACTGAAGGAAATTATTTAGATTGTTGCACCTGTTTCGCTGTCTCAACAGGTTGGACTCACAGCTTAGTGGTTCTTGTCGTATTCACGTATCCTTATTTGTGCTGTTTAGCCTGTATTTTTATTATTTGCATAATAGGAATCCCTCTCATGAGAAACACAACAGAATTTATTCTTTAATTTTTCATAAAGCACCATGAAATATCTTATGAAAATGATTGTGGCTGCCTGCCAAGTGCGATTTCTAACTCAGGTAGAGGGGTAAATTGTACGTAAAATGCTGCTTGTGGAACCAACGCTATATTTTTGTAAATGATGCGTGAAATTAAGTCCATCTGATGATTTGCTGCTTATAAAAATATTGATTACACCTTTTTGGCTTCATCTCTCTTTGACTGTGTGACTATCCAAGATGTAAATGAAGATGTAAATTTACACAAATTTCATTTACGAGAGCGCGGGTGGAAAAGAGACTCAAACTTTAGTACCACATTCAAGCTAGTTTTAATAGGCACATTATGAAAAGTAACTGAGTCAATGAAAAAGATGGGGGGAAAAAAACAGGTTAAACATTGCTCTTCTACTCTTCATTTCCACCAATGAAAGCACAGATCATTATAACAAAGTGGAACACAGAAACTTGCGTGTAAACAGTTACTACAGCAGGGAGGAAGGAGGAAGAAGGGAGACGTAATGGGAACATAACATTTACATTTGAGGAGATTTTTTTTTAACGAATAAGCAGAAGCACATCCTGTTGCTGACTTCTGAATGAACTTTTCCCACTGGCATATTTACAATGTAACATCCAGCTACTGACAGAAACATGCCTCATAAAAAGAATAAGCAATTGCCCAACACAATCTTTCTAGATGAAAGGAAAATCAATTTTGTTTAATTGATTTTGTCACATAGTAACAATTAAGATGTAGCTCACCCTGCTACTAACAACGGTGCAAACGGTTAGCTACAGTCAGCTTTTGATCTCCAGCAACTGTCTAGACTACCTGCTCTCCTCGCTGGCCTGACAGCTTCCTACGCTGACATGAGGTGAGTTCAGGTTTGAACCTGTTTTAGCTTTGAAGCCTTGCTCGACTGTCAGGGCACAATGCACGTTGCCTTTCGAAGAGCGAGATAGCCTGTAACAACATCAGTGGGCAGGAGACGGATGTAGGAGAACTCCTCAGAAGATGTGAAGCGCAGCTTTGTCTGTGGGTCTGTGTAGTTTGCCTGAGGAAAGACAAGAGAGATTACTCAGTGTGTTCTTTGTACAAGACTTGGCTAAAGTAATACTGTCCAACTTAAAACATTTTTTTTAGCAGAACGGTTACTCACAGGGAGTCCAGAGATGTCTGAGTATTTCTTGGCTGGTTTTAGGGATGGCGGAGCATCAATGTTGTAGTCTACAAACACAAAAGGGTCATAAGATGAACTACAAATTTGAAATGTACTGTTATCTGCACTATTTTCACAGAGAAGTGGCTTTTAAAGTCTCATCAGTCTCATTACTAATGCAGCAATTCTCAAACTACTGCATTAAAGATGAGAGTCGCTGCAGGTGGGATGCAGATGACTAGAGCAAAAATACAGAGCAAATCTTTGTTGGACAAAACAAATCCTTTTTTGGGGGGGGGGGTAAGTGGTAATTTGTGCTTTTGCTTTAAAATGGCAAATCATTCTCTTTTTATTTAAAATGTCAGCTTTGTTAGTCACATTTTAAATACAAAAAAATGTGTTTTGGTATTAATTCACCACCATTTAATAAAATGGAAATGGAGCTGGAATTGTTTATAGCTGACAAATGCAAAAATGACTCCAGTTAAAAGAAGAAACTCACAGTTGGGATCATTGAGCTTCCAGGGTAAGGTACGCTCCAATGCCAGAATCTGTTTGAGGTTCTTCCAGGTCCGGTTCTTTTTGCCTGCTGCTGCTCCGCCAATTCCCGAATGCTGCCAAGATTAGAAAAGCGGAGGGAAAAAAGAAGGAGAATAAAAATTTAAGGAGAAACAAAGGAACAGGATGAACTCAGATTCATGCAGACATATGCACCCACCATGAATGTGTGGTCTTTAAATGGTGGAGGCTTTACAGTGGACTCTGTGATGGTGCTGGTTGGACCGCTGTCCGCCGATCCCACGGCCTTCACCTCAGCCACCGTCTCTACTGTTGTCATCTGATAAGACACAACAGTTAGATATACAGCAAACATGTTTGACTTAATTCACATGTTCAACATGTTATGCATAAATGGCAAAAGTTGGCTATACCCAGCTTAGACTGAAACCTCAGGTGCTTACAACAAGAAAAATAGTTTACAATCATACCTGAGCAGGAGTAACAATGCAAAAGAGAATTTGTTTTTTTAAAAAGAAAATACAAAATACAAACATAATCTATGACAAAAAAAAATTATATCAGGAATGTCTCAAAATCATTTTTACACAACTAAAACAAATGAATAAATCCAAAAGTCTAAAAAACTTTAATTCACTGAGAGTTGTTAAACATCAAATTTACTAGAAATGCACTAGTTGATTGGCCAGGGCCCAGGACTGGATGATTTCCAGTGGTTAAGGCCCTTTTCGATGACTGATCAGCCTCCCACATGACCAGTTGTGAGCCATGCGTGCACACACAGACACACAATGACATGTCGTTAGCGTGGAAGCTCCTCACTGTGATCGAGGACATGAAGATCACCAAAGTTAACCACAGGGGGACTAGTATGAAAATCCTCATAACAACAAACCTAATAACAGGTGTCAAAGCTCAGAGCCTTGGTATGTGCAAAAGACCAAATCAAGTATGAGCAAAATATAAAAAAATGAGAGAGGAAAGAGAAAACGGATGATGTCCTATTGCCTGGTAAACATGCTGGAAAATAAGAAAAGTACATAACACTGGTTTTGTCACATAAATCTGTTGCAGCCGCTTTCTTTGGTAAACTAAAATCTGTCAGGTAAAGCTTGGTCTGCATCAGCTCATTTTCCTGTTAATCATCTGTACCCGTTTCCAGCAGCAAAGCACTTTATTTTTCGTTGTGTGAGTGAGAGAAGATCCTGTAGCTTGCTGCCGTTTGGGGCAACTATAAACTTTAATCACTTCTCTTATTGTGAAAATAATATTTAGAAGAAAAGAAGACTTTAGTTTACATGTGCAGTCAATTATAGTTCTGAGAAGGAAAATCGGAGGTCACAATTTAAAAATTGGCAATCCGAGTCGGTGCATTTCTGCCTTTGAAGTTTGATCGTGCTGATTGTTGGTTTGTTTGTTTTTTTATGGACATATTTTTTATTATTACCTAACTCTTGGTGCGAGTTTTTGATAATGACAAAAAGACGTTGCAACACACCTGAGGTGTTTTACTGTGCCTCGGTTAGCTTTTACCTGTGCCTGGGTTGTTGCTGTAGTAACCACTGGCTGCCCTTTCTTCTTCTTGCTGCTGTTCCCGGTGATCTGCTGAGTGGCTGAAACAGCGGGACTGCCGGGACGTTTCTTCCCACGGAAAGCGGCGGTGCTGGCGGCTGGCGGGGGAGTCTTGACGGTTATAGGGATCTGAGTTGCCATAAGTGGTGATTCTGGAGCAAAGTACCTATAATATATAATTATAAACGTTGTTTTCTCCCTCGGCACTTAGCATGAGCCAACCACCATCCTGATCGTAAACAGCGTTTCACCCGGATGTGGAATCAATTCATTTCCGCCTACGTAAGCCGCTAAATAGTTGACATTAATATTTATTGATGATTATAAACTATACTGTGTTAACCACTAATTGTAAAAACATAACATATATATGTTATTAAAATTATATAAATAATATACAAATAAATATATATATTTATGTTACCTCCACCCTCCACATCTTCTTGAGCTCTTCTGTGAGCCCTTAGTACTTTTCCATCTCCTGGTGTTCCTTCTTCCTAAGGTTCCTCACGTCAAGTCAACTCAAAATTTATTTCTATAGCACATTTAAAAGACTAGTGTACATCAAAGTCCTTCACAATAAAACCGCAATGTGGGCAGAACAAGGAACAAATAGTTAAAATTACATTACATGGTGTAGTGCAGGCTGAATGAAAGTCAAACTAATTTGCATCGAAAGTGAACAGGTGAACGATTGAATTGATTCCGATGTACGGATATCAACTGGGAGATTATTCCAGAGTCTGGGGGCAGCAATGGCAAAAGCACGGTCACCTCTGGTTTTTAAACGAGAACTTGGTCGCATTAGGAGCAGTTGGCTGGAGGATCTAAGTGCTCTCTTTGGGTTGTACAGATCAAGGAGATCAGTTAGGTACCTAGGGGCCAGGTTATTCAGAATTTTAAAAGTGAGCAGAAGAATTTTGAAATCAATGCGATTCCTGGTGGCATAGCTACGTTTATCACTACGACTGTCTTCTTCTGCTTGTCCACCACTACTATATCTGGTTTGTTCGCCATCACCATTTTGTCCATCTGTATCTGGAACTCCCACAGGATCTTACCTCGGTCTCAGCTATCTTAGCTAGAACTTAGAACTTAGACTTCAAACTTTTTTTAATTGTCATTGTGCAGTTTCTGGCACAGCGAACTTGGATAACAGGACCACAAAGGTGCGAAAGTAAAGAAAACAATATACAAAGAAGAAGAAGCAATATATATGTATATGTGAGTAAACTATATACATGGTGTATGTGTAGAAACATTGAAACAGAAACATTGTGGGACTGTATACAAGGGGTCTGTGGTCATTTAGGATGGGGATGGTAATTCCACTGAGAAGGGGTGTCTCCCATTTTTACCTCGGGACTTCCAGGTCTACACAGATGTTCTTGTATACTATCCCGGCCACTTGGTTCTGGCGTTCCATGTATGCCGTGCCTGCTATTTCTTGCACCCTGCTGTTATGTGCTGGATTGTCTCAGGGGCGTTTTTACACAGCCTGCCTGGGTCTTGCCTGATCGTACTTAGGGCTTGTTCCTGTGCTGCCATGATTAGCGCCTCTGTGCTGTCTTTCAGTCCAGCTGTGTTTAGCGACTGGTAGGATTTCTGGATGTCAGCCACTTCCTTCATCTGCTCGTGGTACATACCGTGCAGGGTCTTGTCCTTCCACGATGGTTCTTCTCCTTGCTCCTATTCTTTCTTGGGTTTCTGCTGATTGAGGTATCCACTAAGCACACGGCCTGTTGTGGCCGTCTTCCTGATGTACCCATGGATGTTTGTTGGATAGTGGTTCTGACACGCACTAGTCCTCTATGCCCTTTCTTTCTCTTATCATACAATTTCAGGGTGCTGGATTTGGGGTGAAACCATGGCCAGAAGCTTCCTTGACTTGATGTCACTGGCTTCTATCTCCTCCTTTGGCCAGCTTATCATCCCAGAAGGGTACCTGATTATCGGCAGGACATAGGTGTTAATGCCTTAATCTTGTTCTTTCCATTCCAGAACTTGCCTGACCCACTGCACGTATTTGGTGGTTCCGGCTTTTCTAGCAGCTTCTTCATGGTTCCCATTTGCCTGTAAGTTTCGCAGACCTCAATGTCTGCAATGTTGCCTATTGATAGTGCAATCCCCTCAGTTCTGACTACCTTTCTTCTCTTTGTTACCATCCGACTGCACTTCTCAAACCCCAATGACATTCCAATGTTGCTGCTGTACATCCTAGTGGTGTCGATGAGTGAATCAGTGTGTCGTTCATTCCTGGCAAACAGCTTGATGCCGTCCATGTAGGTGCCTGATAGTTGCTCCATTCCATAGTTTGTATCCTTAACCACTCGTGTCAATGATCTCACTGAGCTGGTTCAGAACAGAACAGAATATGCAGAACAGCAGAGGGGACGTGTCTTTGGTAGATCAATTGGCTTGAAGTTGGCCTCTAGTGTTGTTCACCACATCCCCATTGAGTTCCTGATGAAGGCTGTTGGGGTTCCTTTGATCTTGTATAGTTCTTTTATATATTTATTAACTCCAAAGCTGTCTAACTAATGTTTCCCCTTTTAAACATTGTAAGAGCCACTTTGCATTCAGTTGAGCAGCCACAGGTCCTGTATCTTTTTGCAGCGTCCTTGTTCTTTAATAATGTAGTTGTGCAAGATTTTGCATTTGTTTGTTCCCCTGAAAGCCTGTGTTCAAAAAATGTTTGCATTCTACAAGTACAACCACTGGATATAAGGTCACTGGTGACTCAGAGGCTCTTTCTGAAATGCATGGCCTCTGAAATAAGAACATGTATTACTTGAAAATATGTGAAGTTCCCATATAATCAACACTGACTTTTAGAGGATGGAAAAATGACAGTGTTCCCCTTGCTGTGGCCTACCTTCCATATATTCCACAGAAGGACTTTAAACGAATAATAAAACAAGCAGATTTTACTGTGACAACATCATAGAGCCACTGAAGCTGACGCTGAGAGGAGAGATTGATTCCACCAAGAACATTAAAAGCCTACAGATTTTATGGTCACGCTGCTAATCCCGAGGGGAAATATAGTGTGGCCACACTTCTGTACATGGACATGAAAACGACACAACAAGAGAACTGGAGTCTCATAAACCACTCACCAGGTCCTTGCTGTGTGTAGTTACAGTATTTATTGCTTCACCAGTGAGCTGCCCTAATGGATGACATCAAGCTTCAATCAGTATGAAGCTCCAGCATTTACTCCATTTAACCTGTGAGCCTCATCAAACTCTTTTATCATTTTGCATTGTAATAATTCAGTTCACATGTATTTTTGAAATTATGTAGAAAGGATTCTGGAATCATGAAACAAAATTTCTCATTTACTCAGAAAGTGTAATAGTTTTTAAAAAGCTATGGATCTGACAGGGGGGGGAAAAACCGAGACTGTAAGGTTCTCTGAATTAAGAATTTCAGTTTAATATTGTGCTTTCTGTGTTAGCCCTGTCATAGGCTGGCAACCTATCCCCCTGCCCTGTCAAGCTGCAGGTTCTAGCACCCCTGTGATTCTGTACTGGGAGAACAGATACCATGGATGGATGGATGGATGGATGCCTGCAAATTAGTAGAGACTCTGTTAGTCTCCGCTAAGTATAAGTATGAATCAGCCTATTTTATAAGATGGAAAAATGATAATGTGTCCCTTTTTGGGCCTTCTCTAAATTCAACTTAATTCCTTTGAAGGATTTTAAAATATTGCTCATTATTTTCAACCCTGTACTAAAAAGAGCAGTAGTAAATTATTAATATTGAACATTTTAATGTTAAACATTACAACTATTATCACAAAGGGATGTCAGTACTGTTGTCAGTGTTCTTCTTGAATGTAAGTTAACATATCCACTGTATCTGAAAGAAGCCAAGAAACAGAATGCGTTATTATTTGATTGTTAGACTTGACTCTCCTAAAACCAATACCACCTTCAATATAGCTGTCAGTAGGCTTAGCAGTGACAGAAAAAATCCTGTCAGTGGAACATTGCTGCCACCATGTGTTGTTCAGGAGGTACCACACAACTGGAGGCAAACCATAAAGAATCCCTATAAAAAGGGGTTATACTGAGTGAAAATACATACTGAAGGGCGGCCAGGTGCCCAGTATACGTGGGACTGTACAGCATCTTTAATCATTGTGCCCCTTTGCACTCATTGAAACAATGACCCTCATTTTTATTAGCTCTAACTTGCAAAAATACATTTATGAGTTGCATCCGAAACTCAACGGCTATTATCGCACAACAGTTGCTGAAATAACAGCTAATAGTTATTGAATTATTGAATTAGAACCAAGGAATACACAAATGCACAAAGACACATGTACATACTTGTACATGTGTACGTAAGACCTTTAATGCAAATTTTAGGCTTTCTTGAATACTTCCTGTGGTTTCTTAGTGAAAGAGTTGGGAAAATTGCATTCAGATAAAATGCAGTACATTTGTTAAACCTTTAACTTGTATAATTTTGTTGTTTTGGGTTTTTTTAAGTTAGAGATTGGAGATTTTTCAGAATAGCTCTCAGCAATAGTAACATGTCCTATATTGCACCACATAAATAGTCTGTGGCCCACATTCAGTTTGTTGGTATCCGGTCACCCTATTTAAGGAAAGTTTCTTTTTTAGATTCTCAGTAGACTCAAATAATAATGCTGCAAAGGGTTACAGTGAGTTTTTCGTGACCTTGTTTCATTTTACTTTGGAGGCTTTGATTACACTATACAAACTCGTAATCTTTCCACACTCAGATGTTTTATTCTCTATTTGAGCTCCAGATATGTTCGTACAAATTACCAAAGACAACAGTATTTCTTTCTTTCTTTTCTCTTTTTGGCAATAAGATTACATGAACTGTGGGACTAGACTTTCTCTTATTTCCTAAGAAATCCATAGTACTGCTTGCTTAACTTTTTCCTTCCTGCAAAGATTTCTGCACCAGCTTACAGCCTCTTATCTTGAGTCATAAGGTTCTGTGCTGCTATCTGCTCTCATTCTACAAATTACATACAAACATATAGGCTGATGTCTGTACAGATTATCAGGCATCTCAGTCATGGTATGTCCACAAGAGCTAGGTCAACCGCAACTGCTTTAGATCTCCAAGCAATCTAAGCCCATTTGCTCTTTATCATATAATGTGGTTTCCAGGCATTCTCCCTTGTGAAATGAAGCACTAACTGCTTGCAACCCCGTCACAGTATTCCACTGAAATTCCACAAGAAAGGAAATATATTTATGCAGCAGTTAAAGAAATCCAAAAATGTAATCGCCTTTACTTCCCATACATTTCATTGCCCCTCACATGTGCCTATCCAAGTGAGCATGGTAAAATAATAATAAATTTCTACTGAACAGTCAAGGGCACAATTTGACCCAACTCATTCAAGCAATTCTTATGAAATTTAGTTTATCACTATATGCTTATCATTCAGGGAGAATACACTGGGACATTGGGAACACTACATCAATGTTATTCACTTCACCTGATGGTGCTTTTAATTATGTTGCTGTTCAGTGTGTGTCTGCAGCCTGAACTGGTCTACAGTAATCTACTTGTTGATCAGAGCATTATGCCATGCCTTGGGAAGTACATGCTTGTGCTCTTGTCATTCAGTCACTGTGTTTTACACAAACACCTTTGAGGGGGAAGTGCCTCCAGCAAATCCATCATTCTGTGCTGGCCCACCAGGGAAGAACCTGTCAGCATTTAGCCAGCTTACACAACAAAGATCTACCACATCCAAATTCAACTCGGTGCCCTCCGAGCTGCTGGGAAGACCTTGATGAACTCAAGCTGTGTGTATGTATTTTAGACACACACAGAGGAAGACTGCTGCTGCTCAGCTACTTTTCTTTCCCCGTCCTCACTGTGACTGGAGGACGAGGCTCACCAGGGAAATGCTGATTCAGAAGGTCTTTCCAAATGCCTCATTCATTTTTCAGTACTGAGACACTGCTGCTGCCAGCTACATCAATAAAGTATATCTAGAGACTCTACTTAAGCTCAATTGCAAACATATATGAATGTTTTATGGCTCAAGTTATGAGATGTAGCTGTGGGGCACTGGACCTGCACAAGCTACTTCTAATGAACACATCACCTGCTGTATTTGGTCAAACAGTCGTCTGGAGCAGCAGGGCAGAACCACCAACATCAAAGTAAAAGATTTGGCACCAGCTGTCAAGCGTACAGCCTAAACTCACATGGGTGCCACACAGAGCTCTTCTTTTCAACAAGGAAAGCTGTTTTCTGTTGCTCTCAAGTATCCTGTTGCTAAAAAAAAAACGAGAAAAAACAAAAGCTTTTATTGGGGATTTTCTGGTGGAAAAATGCACACATGCTGTGAGCAATTTTATAGAACGTTGTGTAAGCCAGTGAGGTAGCTCTCTGCTCTAGTGGCTCTGTGTGGTATGGGAGGCAAACATGTAAGCCGCAACCTGAAGCAAAACTTATTGATCTATGTAAGCAGGCCATTGACTGGTGCTGGGTGTGTGTCAATGTCTCTAATGGGAATGGATAGCGTTTGTGTGTGTTTGAGCACAAGCAGGCCTGTACGCCTGCCTGGATCCTTCCTAGCTTATGTGCATTTGTATATATTTGATTATCACTTAGATATGAATGAGCGCACGTGTTGAAGCAAAAAAAAAAAGTACAGTTGAAAAAAAGGCTGCTTTAACCATCATAAGATCCGCAAGATCACCGGCAACCTGTTGTAAAGGTAAAGGTAGGTTTTGTTTATGTTTACATCTAACTTTTAATGGATTTTTACCATTTGGCATACACAAATGGAAATCATATAAGAGAATAACTCTAAGAACCAAAATGCATGACTTAAGACTTAACTTAAAAGATAACATCTTCTACTTTGTGAAATGATGCTGGGTTAGGATACAATAATCAATGCATATGCAAAATCTCCAAAACTGGCCAATGTTGACTGTGGTATCAGTAGAAAGATGAATAAAACAAAACAAAACCACCCCCTTTCCCCCTTAGTTATACTTTGTATTGCATAAACAAATGCTTGCATTGCATTTAGTGTCATTCTAAGAGGTGCATCAGTGATATTTTAGCAGGTGACATTCTCCTTTCCTACTCCAAGGTTTTTGGGTTTTTGGTTTTGTTTTGGGGTTTTTTTTGGGGGGGGGGGGGGGGGGGGGGGGGGGGTTGCACATGTGAGATTTAAATATAGAAAAGAAAAAATAACAAGATTGTAGGAACTTTTTGTAAATGCATAATGACTAACACAAGATGGCAAGCTTGTCCGGGGAAAATGCAAATAGGTTGAGCATGTGTGTGTGTGTATCACATATTTAATCATTCACTGTGCTCAATGCTGCTTTTTGAATACACCGTGCATGTCCTGACCTAGAAGTGCAGCTGTATTGCTATTCACATCTCATCAAGTCGAGGCAGAGTGTTTTCTGTCTGTGCAGGTAGAGCGATGACTCATAAAAATGAGACTCGGCTCCTCGCTGACTTCATTAAGTCCAACAGGAGTTTGGCACCCGCGCTGACACAAACCAATTTGCATGTGCAACCCTGAGAGAGTGGACCAACACCATATCTTGCACAACATATGTTGACCGCGGTGTATCTTTTAAAATTACACCCGTGTCTGCTTTGCCAATGTGAAACAGAATTTACCGTTGTAGGCAATGTGCGAGCAATAAATTGGTATGAGTTGAAGAAAATGAACTCACTGAGGCAGACAGCTAGCTCTGCCCAGCACTGGAAATGGTGTGAGCGCTCCCAACTGCTTCTCTTGTTCTGGTAATAAATTGTGACAAAAAAGGTTATGTTTTCAGTCAAGGCATCTAAACACTCTTGATGGAGCAGGTAATGGTGAGCAATACTGTTGACATCTTATTTATAGCTTCTTGTAACTGAGCGTGTCCCATTTCTCCCTTTTCCTTTTGCCAGAAAAGAAGCGCCCATTCACCTTTCTCTGCTTTTCCTTCTTTTTTCTGTGCAGCTTTTTATCCTCTCTATATAGCAATACATGAAAAGCCATTAGCTGGATCTGAGGTCTCACTGGATTGATGGTATGTGTGCAAGTAGTGGCCTATAAAAACAAGCTGAGGTAGCCCTCTTTTAAAATTACCTATTAGTGCTTCCCATCAGTTCATGACCAATTTGTTGTTTATTCCTATGTATTCATATAAAACTGTATATTTTATTAAAACTGTGACAGAAAGGATGAAAAATGTGAGTAAATGGCCTGATACAATATATTGCTTTCAGCAATATTTCCCAGTTGATATTAAACTTCCCTGCATCCTCAAGACACTATTAACTAACGTCCTGATGGAAGCAGCTTCTATTATTAGGGATAGATACGTTACGGATATATACTCACTGGTCATTTTCCTAATACCTATTTGGACCCTTTTTGCCTTCAGCGCTACTTTAATTCTTTGTGGCATAGACTCAACAAGGAGCTGGAAACACTCCTGTGTGATAGCATCGCACAGCTGCTGCAGGTTTGTTGGCTGCACGTCCATGATGTTAATTTCCTGTTCCATCACATCCCAAAGGTGCTCTCCTGGATTGAGATCTGGTGACTGTGGAGCCCATTTGAGTACAGTGAACTCACCACAGTGTTCAGGAAACCAGTGGGAGAGTTTGAGCTTTGTGACATGGCTCATTATCCTGCTGGAAGCAGCAATCAGAAGATTGGTACGCTGTGGTCATAAAGGGATGGAGGCAGTCAGCAGGCTATGGTGTTTAAGAAGTGCTCAGTTGGTGCTAAGGGGTCCAAAGTGTGCCAAGAAAATATCCTCCACAGCATTATCATCGCCATTCTTGTCTGACCTCTGGCATCAACAAAGGCATTTTCACCCGGAGAAAATGACTCACTGGATGTTTTCTCTTTCACACACCATTCTCTGTAAACCCTAGAGATGGTTGCAAAATCAGACCACAGATCAAACAGTCAGACCACCTCCTCTGGCACCAACAATCACGTCACGTTCAAAGTCACTTAAATCAATTATTATTCCAAACTTTCTGCAAAGCTTTAGTTGAAAACGAAGGGCTTTCTGCATCTGCTTTAGGCTTTTGAATGTCTTGAATTTGGCTTACTAAATGTAAATGAACCCACCCAGTAAAAGATTAAAGAGCTTGTGCTGATGAACTAAGGGCTATAACAGTAAGTAAGGCAGGTTTTTAACATTGCAAAGTTTCAGAATGTATTTTTCCCCTACTGATGAAACAGCAAAAAGGGTTTGCTTTTAAATTTTGCTCACCGACTGAAACCTAACTATGTAGATTTTGCATGTTCTCCCTGTGCCTGCATGGGTTGTCTTGCAGTCTGAAGTTGATTGCCTTTTCTCTGTTTTGGTCTTGTGACAGGTTGAGATAGGATCAATTGAGTTAAAAGAGCTGTTTTTTGAAGGAAACACAGTAGCTTTCCTGACAGGTGTGTTGCTTAAAGCTTCCTTCTTTGGTTAAAATAATAATGATAATAATAATAATTTAATTGAAATTTAAAAAAAAAAAAGTCCATGCCTTGCAGATTTACAATACTCAGTGCTTTCTGACTCCTGAGTTGGACATTAATTTCAAATGAGAAACAGACATTTACTTAGTTTTCTTCCTAAATATGAATATTTCCCACAAGGGAGCTGTAGGAAGGAGAGGGCCAGTTAATACCGTGTTACAAGTGTTGCAGTTCCAGAAGTTTTCACAGGAATCACCCCCTGCTCATTTATACCGCGTGGTTAATAATTATAGGCTCATTACAAGCACCATCTCACTGATCTGACTTTGGGCTTATTATTAAAATCATTATTACTATAATTATGACCTCTATAATGTTTGTTTTATAACACATCACTCACGTCACACGAGCTCCAAAATGCATCATTCACACTAACAAGTAGGTTTCAATCAATGAAAATATGCGTAAATAAATAGTGGTGATCAATGAACTGAAATTTTCTCTTTTTTGGACTGTGTAAAAATAAAAACAGGGATCAGTTACAGTATTTCTTCCGGGTTGTGATAGTCGAAGGAGGGATGAGCAGTGATGCTGCCTGTGTTTGCTCCGCACATCAGCAGCCCTGCTCCTCTCTCTCTCTTTCCCTCTCTCTCTCTCTCGCACAGACCCAGGCAGAGGTTGTACGTCCGCTCCGGGAGAGAGAGCTCACACCGCATAGCGCTACAGCCGCCTGACACCGACAGTCCTACCGCACGCTCTTTTCAAATGGATGTCTCCTCCGTTCACGCCTTTTGACACCGGAAGGTGCTCCTGTAGCTGCGTGAGAAACACCTCGTCCCTTGCTTGTTTTCTTAGGTAACTGCCTTCTCTCGACGACACAGAGAGAGCCATACTCACCCCCCTTTTCTTTCCATCGTTAGCCCGCTAAGCTAGCTAGCCCGCTAACTTAGCGGCGATACTTTGTATCGAGTCGGTATCAGTTTTCTGCCTGCGGACTCTTTGCGCCACGGCTGATTGAGGTGACCAGTCACTCTAGGTAAGGTGAAAATACTTGTTTTAACACCAATTGCAGTGATTGTTGTTTCCTCTCTTAGCCACATAGTCATTTTTGGAGGGTTGCTTCTGCCCAGTGACCCCCCTACGGTTATCTGGTAGCAGGCAAGCAGCCGCCGTTATGGCAAAGCGGGGCTTGTTGACAGAAGCAGCCGAGCAACAGGGATGCGATGCGACTCTCCGCTTAAGGCACAGATTGCCACTTTGCTTTCAGGTGAATTAACCGGTAGATGCTGTTCCACAACCGCACCGAAACACGCCAAGTGAAGGGAAAGCTGCTTCCCTGATAACGGTGCTCATAAATACTTTTTTTCTATCCATCCCGCGTTAGCGTTCAACCGTGACTGTTGATTTGTAGCGCGAATGGGCCACTGCCGGGGTCAGTGCTATCGCACACTTGCCGCATTTGACTGCAGCGACTTGTTTCCCCCTACTAACGGTCAATTCAAATGAGTGCTAGTTATCAAGTTTTCCTGACTGCTCTGTGATCTCACCCAGTGAGATCAAAAGAAAGCGTCTGTTTAAAGTAGAGCATAATGGTTACAGTGGAATGTGTATCTGCTCTTCCTTTTGCTCTTTTCCTCCTTTCTGAACATTTTAATGCTTCATTGTTGCATCACAACCCGAAAAAGATGATGTGTAAACCCGGAATTTAACCTCTGATTGGTCTGTTGTTGTGCGCCTAATAGAGGTCAGATGACTTTAGCTGGGAAAAGAGAAGAAAACTAGCCAGTGCAAATTTGAAGAGGTTAGTCACTTTGAATGTAACGCAGTCACTAAAAAGACTTTGTAAAGGGTTACTTAAAGCATGTGGGGCCTGATGTGTGCGTGTATGTATGAGTGAAAGAAGAGAGAATGTGCGGGCATTAACAATGCTGTAATTATCTCAGAGATAAGAAAATGGATCCACTATCAATCCTGCAAGACTCGGCAGAGCTGATGAAGCTGTAGGATTGACAGGGAACCAATTAAATTAATCTGTCATGTTCCTTAAAGGGAGAGAAAAGAGGAAGCATGTATTATTTATCCTCTCTCTCTCTCTCTCTCTCTCTCTCTCTCTCTCTCTCTCTCTCTCTGTGTGCGCGCGCGCGTGCGTGCGTGCACACACTCGTGTGGCATTGCCTGTAAGAGTGCAGATACGCTGTGTTGCTTAAGGGAAGCTGTGCGGTACCTTGTTCACTACCTGTAGCAGCTGTCCCATGGTGCAGGCGAGCTCAAGGCTTTGATCATTTTCAACAGGATTATCTGTGTGGTAGCGCTGACTACCAAATAGAAGAAGAAATAACCTGACCACATAGTGCTTGGCTTCCTTGAAATCTATATGGGAAGTTGAAGTTGTGGAATCATAACTGGGGTTTTGTGCCATGTTGAGGATCTTTGCCTCAGAGCTGAATATCTAAACTTAGGCTTGTGTTATAAGGCATGACTATCCAGCTCTGAAAGGAAATGAATCATGTTCCTCATTTCAAGGCTGTGGAGTCTGCATGATGTGTTTCCTGCCCTGTGTTGCATTGACTGTGTGTTCAGGCTGTAGCAGATTTGCATCCGTGTGTGTGTGCTTGTGTAACCATGTTTGTTATGGCTGACTTGAGAGTCTTTCAAACTGGGAACATTTTGGCCAATCTGTGGGACGTACAGCATTGGGAATATAACAAAAATAGTTTTTTAGTGAATGAGATTAATTGAGGAGGGGAAAAAGTGTGTGGGGAAAGTACGTCACTGTGGTTTTAAGTCATATAGTGAGTATGACTAAGTAATGAGTTGTGTATGTTTTTGCTGCAGGTGGATATAGTCATTGCAAAAGCATGTTTTTACAAAACATCTAAATTATAAGGGACAGTTACAAACAAAGTGTCTTAACCTTTTCCCTATTTTTAATCACAGTGAGAAATTAGTAGCTCACGTTTTCATTGGCTTTGCTGCTGAGTAAATAATCTGGAAAGTGAAGGCGAAAATCACTGCCGTCCTGTTTGCGTGTTTGCTAGTGTTTGTCATCAAGCGTGGCTGTGGCGCATTTATTACTCCGAGCTGCTCTGGAACAATAGCTCTATTCTGATCTGTGTCTCCGGAGGGAAGCAGCAGCATTCGGGGACCCTGGCGATCTGTGTGCCAGTGAGGCTTGGTTTGGGATTGGGTTTCCACAGCCACCTGGAGCTCAGAGCACAGGAATGCCATTGTTCCTACTTCCAGACTAAGACCGGATCGCACACATGCACATAAAGAGATACATGCGAGAGGACTCATACCAGCCTGCCTGTTCCCCCCCAAAACCTGGGTCACCCTGCTTTGTTACATTGGCATTACTCACATGCACAGCCACCATGACCTGGCAGTGGCTGCTGAGCGTGTGAGTGCTTTAAATATCAGTGAGCAAAATTTATTGCACTTCCACTCTTTGTGCGTTGTTCATCTTGCTTACCACCTAACATAGGCCTGCAAAGTAGGTGAGAAGTATTTAATAAAGTGTAACTAGAACTGAAGAAATTGCCCAGTTAATCATTTTGTTATTGCTTCTCACAAGTTGGCAGTCTTTTTGCCCGTCATTGCAAAATTCTGATAGCAGCTTCTCTAGTGTGTACAACTGGCAGCCAAATCTGTGTCGTCTTTGTATTTATTTATTTTAATTAACTTCTAAGATTTGCTGTGCTGCTTAGACAAAGACGAGACATCACCTCAAGGATGCCATAATGAGCATTTTTCAGTGTTTTGTCATTTTCTGCTAAAACAATAAGTCATTTAAATATGCATAATGATGGTAACCGTTTATTTGCAAGAACAAGAAATAACTGGGACACTTTAATCATATGGATGCATATTGTCATAGACAAAAGCCACTGGCGGCGACAGATTTTGTGGTATCTGTTGTAGCTTGTCAAATGTCACTTTTGCTTTCTTTAATGGAATCTCGCTCTCACATGAAAAGGACTGCACAAACATCAGCTGTCAGTGCATGAGCTGATTACTGCCTGCTTACCAACCAGCTACTCCACTAAGATGGGTTTTGTTGTTAATAATGTTGTCTGATCACACTCACATCAGACAGAATTATCTCTACCCTCTGCAGCAGTTGGTTCTGGCATTGGCAGTGCAGCTGAAAGCTCATTTTCTTGTCACAGAGCAGAGTTGCCATAAATTGGAATAACATCACCAACTTGGAGCTATTATGTATAATATATGTTTGTTTTTTGTGGTGAAACAAGTATGGGTTTTGTTTTTGTGCTGCCAAAAATCTAAAAAGTATTTTTGAAAAATAGACGATGGTGGTCGAATTAAAGCCAGTTTGAGCATGCTACAAGATTATTTAGCCTGTATTATATCTATCCCAATATCAGAGAGAATTAGCAAAAGCCGACACGTCAACTTGATTGAGGGGGTGGATCTAAACATCTGTTCTGCTCAAAAAAGGCAAGTGTGGCCCTGTAGCTAGTTTAGCTAGATCAGATAGCAGAGACCTAAATGGCTGATCTTCAGACAAGTAAGAGAAGCTGAAAACAGAGTGTAACGAGAAGGAGAGAGAGGGGATATTGGCAGCATTTAGCAGATTTTTTTCCCTGTTTCTCAGTCCTCTAGGGTTTAGGCAGACAAGTTTAGTTTTGTGCTCTTGTGTGTGTGAATGTGTGTGCTGGTGCTTGGCTATACGTGTGTGTCCTCTGGCTCTACAGTGGGTCACTTTAGGGATAGAGTTGCATAGAAGTGGGTCAGCCAGTGCCACCGGGGAGTCTTGCCAGCTCTCTGCTCCTATTCAGCATTGACCCGACTGAAGGCCTACACAAAAAGTGTGCGTCCACATATGTAAGGATTGTTTCTGAGAATTACATGTTAGTGTGAAAATCACACCCTTCACACTCAGCGACCTTTGCTGGATCAGCCATTTACCGAACATGTTCCTTCCTCGTTTGTTGCACTTTGACTCCTCATAAATATGCTTTGGTGGAAAAAAACTGTAACTGTGAAGGCAAAAAGAGCAGCACGCCTATATGTGGCGCAGTATGTTTAAACTGCATATAGGACCTCTACAGATGATTCAGAGCCTGTCACAGCCAGAGTGTCTCAGCTGGATGGACACAGTGTTTCTGCTGGCTTAATGATAAGGAAATAGGATTTAGCCCAGCATTCAGCAGAGGTTTATTTCAACTCCTAGCTGCAGTCTCTTGTTTTCTGCTCTGGCTCTCCTTTGACAAGGAATTAATGGTCTATTTCTGTTTTCATTTCAGTTGCGTATGTAAGTCTTCACAAGGTAGCACCAAAAAACCCAAATATTTGCATAGATGAAGACTTTGTTTGTCACGGTTTGTCGGGAGTCACCCGTGACTTTTATCAAATACAAATACAAAAGCTAGTGCTACAGTAAACTCAGTGATGCTTAAAGTGTTGCAAAGTGCTTTTTTTCCGTTTTGTGTTCCCCACAAGATGCTACAAATATCCATCCAACATAGCGGCTCTGTGTAGAAGCTTTTGAACCATGTATTTATGCACAATGTGACAGTGTGCTGTGTAAATGTGTTAATGGGTGTGGTAAACTCACAAAATATGATCTGCCAACTCTGCAGTTTTTCTCTCTGCATGGTTTGTTACAGTTCATTGAGTCTGGTCTATAGTTCACAACTGTTTGTTTTTTTTTTGTTTGTTTTTTTGTTGCTGTTGCTGAGCAGTAGCGTTTAGTCAGTTAATTAATTAGTCAATAAAAATCAACTTAACTGACAATTACTTTTATTTATTCATAAGTGTATTTATTTTTCTGATGAGCATTCTAAACATTTACTGGTTTCATTTTCTCAAATATTCAAATAAGCTTCAAATATATTTGAAGCTTCTATTTGTTCAAATAATAATCTGTACAGTTTGAAATGTTTGAAAAAGTTTTTTATTATTGCTATTATTACAGAAATGTAACACAAAATGGCAAACTGGAAAAAGGCTGGTCAACATGTGGACCATTGTACAGCTAAAAAGCCAAAGATTTCCCTCATGACTTGGTGAAGAACAAAAAAAACCCTGAATGTTATAATTAATTTATCAGGTATCCAGAAATACACTAATGCAGTTTCATGTCCACTGCATGCACGACTGTTTGATTTTAAGTTTGCCATACACATCAACTTAAAAGATGTCTATGTCTATGTCTATGTTGTGTTCGTCTTAAGTGGCGAAAAGAGGAAGCTGGAATACTGAGGCTGAAACAAGTCGGTTTTTGGGATGTGAGCGTTTATTGGTTTTAAGAAATTGTGGCAACTTAAACGCCTAATGACAAGTGCCGGTAGCCTGCTACTGTTTGCTGCACAGACAAAGTACCTAGCTTTAAAAGTCACCTTGAAAGTCTCAGTAGAATGAGCTAATACAGCATGCAGCAGCTCAGCATAGTCACATTGAGTAACAGTATATGCTGTTATCAGCTTTGCTCTGACAATTCCCCTCTTTGTAAAAGTGTCCTATTCATGTGTGTCCGTATCTCGCTCAAAGCATCTGTTTCACTCTGAGATACTACTCGACAGAGGTAGTTTCCATGGTGACAGTCGTGCTCCTTGCCCCCCCCCCCCTCCCTCCCCCTCCTTGCTCGCCATAGGAAGAAGTGGTGTACGTTCAATTACTGCTGACTCATGGAGAAACAGTAGTGTGGTCCATAATTAGACAGACACGTCTCTTCTCTGTCTGGCTTGGAACCAGTTTGTGTCCCTTTTAATATTTTACACTCTGTTTGTTTTGCGTGTGTTTTGGCTTCTGTATTCGTCTTTCAGAGTTGTTTGTTTTGTTAGACTTTTCTGCTAAGGGAATTTTCTAGACAGTTTTCCCTGCTTGTTTTGACTGATTATCAGAATCAGAATCAGAAACTTTATTGTCATTGTCATGAGAACAACGAAATTAAGAATGGTCCCCGATCATTATGCTGTTAAAGTTAGAAAAAGATTTCTGTAAATTTGGTTTAAAAAAGTGGGACACACTGATGTAACATGATCTTCTAAAGCTGTCAGGAACTTAAGGAAGCTAGCAACAGGGTTTTTTTTTCTTTTTCTGTTTATAGCGTGAATCTGATAAGTATGCACGTTTTTCCTGTAGGAACTTTACAAATTATAAACACCAGTTCTTCTTTCACAGTACACAAGTTAGACAAACAGTGCTAGCTTTTAAGTCCTTTCATGCAAATTCTCTCAGCAGTTGGAAAGTAAGTTTAATTTGCTGGAGTCCTAGTGAAAAGTCCAGAGCAAGGGAGAACCACTTGGAGAAATAGTTTTGCACATGTGCAAAGTCTAATTTGAGAGAAATACCAGTGCAAACCTGAAAGCTGTAACTCCCTTTAGGGCTGTCTGGCCTCTTGTGAATAAGGGAGGACTTATTTAAGTAGCTCCTTCTTCTATCAGATTAGATACTTATTTGCGACAGTATTATGACAGCACGACACAACCCACCCAGTGCTTCTAGGGCTGGGTAGGTTTTGTCAGGAAGCATCTGCTTAGCCAAGCACACATACAGTCTATGTCAGGGGTGTCAAACTCAAATACACAGTGGGCCAAAATTCAAAACTGGAACAAAGTCGTGGGCTAACGTTAATATTTATTGGAAAAAAAAAATCTTCCTCCAGATATAAGAATGAATCTTTTCTTATGGACTCAAACAAGTTTTGCTGAAAAACTGAATATGGAACAAGCAAAGCTTAATACTAAACAATATATATATTAGCTGTATAATACCAGTAGGCCAGCTCTAATAGTAATTTGGTATGGCTTCGCGGGCCAAATGTAATTAGGCTGCGGGCCAAGTTTGGCCCGCGGGCCAGAGTTTGACACCTATGGTCTATGTTATACACCTCAAGTCCACCACTTGGTGAGCATGTGTAGGTGGTGCACTGTAATGTAAGTTCTCAGCATGATCAAAAAACAGCCAGGCACTTGGACATCTGCATGGATGCTTGTGTTAAGTGGACTATAAAAAAACTGTACTATAATCCCTGCTTAAGTCAAAGGTGTTAACCCTGGATCCACTGAACTCGTGCATTTTCTCACTGAAATGGTTGAAAGTTCTGTCATCCAAAAACTAGCTCAGAGAATCTCTAAACATTTTTATACTTGCTGAAATTAACCAGGGAGAAAATCTGTCTTACAGTCATGAAACCCACAGCTGATGAGCTCAAAATGAAAATTGACTGAGAAAATCATTCTGACTGCTTCCAAGAGCCCGGCAGATGAGTGCGTGCGCATGACTGCTACTCAAGATATCATATTTCATGTTTTACTTACATCCGAGAAAAGGCTTCAGTCTTATCGTCCACTTCTAATCAGGGTACTACATTAGAGTCAGTCCAGTGAATCTCAAGAACAAAATAGGCCTCACAGAATAAGCGTTTTAAATACTCTTGAGCAGTCTAAGAGTATTTTGTGTGTGCACGGTAGCCTAGCTAAATTGTGTATAATTGACCTCTGTGGGGATATTTGTTTTCAGCATTTAATCCAGCCTCACTGTCCTGGAGCAGCTGGCAGTTACAGTCCACTGTACAGAGTAACTCCATTTCTGTAGTCTGTGTAGTGCCTCATGGTCTGCAGTACTGGCTAAAGCAGGGCCTGTTTGTACTCGGATGACAGCTCTTAATGTGTCTTTGTTTGCAGCGCTTTGAACAGTTAAACGAAAGATCTTGTTGTGGAAAAAGTCACCCTCCTTAAATGATAGTGATTAAAAGCTTTTAGTCACTCTTATTACCTGACAACAGCAACCAATGAAACAAATAACAGTTATCTCACACTGGATGTGGGTAAAGAGGTTACAATTCAAACAAAAGTCAAACAAAATGTATAGAGATAACAGATGGATTGCCAGTGACTACAGTTGGAATACTGTAGTCACTGGCACTATTAGTTGACTGTAATTAATATTACTGTCAACTAATACTGCCAGTATTAGTATTAGTTGACTAATAACAGTATTAGTTCATACTTTAATTTCCTTCAGGAATGTAGATTACAAATGAATTGAAATTTGCTGCCAAATATGCTTGCTGTTTGAGTGTTATATAGTTAATTGCTGAGGAATCTTTTTAAAACCCTGGGGTTTTCTCTGTGTGCTTGTATATCTTGTGTAATAATGGGTGGGGGATATAATGTTTGCTTCGTGACATATGAATATGGTTATATGAGACCTCAGGCAAGCTGTTTGGTGGCAATAAAAAATACTCAAATGCTTTCGCTTTTTGAACATTTAGCCGCTAATTTTCATTGTGTTTGCCTGTAGGCTGATGTTTGTCTTGGCCAAATTATTCAAGGGCAGCACAGGTAGTAAAAATATAAATAAACAAAGGCAGTCTGATACTGCTCTTCATATTCTTCATTTAAATGTTTTCAACTCCACTGGGAGTAAATTGTGCTTGTTCTTGGCTTAGTTTCCGCATGTTTCTACAGAAGGACACTACACTCTCAAAGGTGTGACCGCAGTGCCATTCTCAAGGTTGTATAAATAATTAATTGATGCAAATATAACTGAAGGCAACATTTGTGTCCTATATGGAAATTTGTCTGTAAGTTATTGGTAAGAGAGAGAAGCAGAGGAGGGCAGAAAGGACTGACACTGCTGTGGAAGCTCTGTGCTCTGTCTTAGCCGTGTGACAGAGTGAGCTATCTGCCTGGGGCTCACCCTCACGAAGGCACAGCTCTCCCCTCTGCGCAAACATACACAAAACTGTCCATCTCTGCCTCTTATCTAGTGTGTGCATGTGTGTGGGTCTGTGTGGTTTTTTTGTGCTAGGTCTCTGAGTGAGCTTGTTGTAGACCAGGCACACTGATAGTCATATCAACAGTTAGTCTAGGCTGATGGACTGCAGAACTACTCGTCCATTGTCCATTGTGTGTGTGTGTGTGTGTGTGTGTGTGTGTGTGTGTGTGTGTGTGTGTGTGTGTGTGTGTGTGTGTGTGTGTGTGTGTGTGTGCTAAGCTATCAGAAATTGCATTTCTACAAGCCACGAATGTCAGATGCACTGTGTTCATGTATCTTGGGAATGTGTGTGTTGCATGTGATGCAGTATAATCTGCCACAGGCTTGGATGTGGGTCACTGTGGCTGCAGCTCCACGGGTCAGAGAGAGACAGCAGCAGGGATGCTGCCTCTGTACTTGCTGCGCATGGGCTAGCCTGAAATATATTTCACAACAGTAGAAAATAAAAGAAGAACCAAGCTGCACTTGAGATCTGATTTGAGTTTTCTTTTTAACATAGCCTCAAGCAAAAATACCATGGTATTTTTAGTTGTTCAAGCCGTTTTCTGTATATTTACATGATTAAAAGTGTTACTTATGGGCACCTAAATTTCTGTGTGGTAGATTTTACAAGAATAGAGTCTACAGAGGCATACTGAGATATAAATAGAGATGAAAATTTACATGACTTCTTAATAAGGTTAGATATGAAAGAGGATGACCAGATTAGTCATGCCTGCTGCTCATAGTGGATTTCACCTGAAGTAATTAAGCCAAAGTTATTGCTGAACATTTAGAACCCACAGTGAAACTTATTGGAGGTTATGTAGTGTGACGAGGGGTGTTAGGAGTGAGTGTGTGTGTGTATGCGAGTGTGTGTTTATGTGTGTGCGCATCTGCAGAGTTGTATGTGTGTATTCAGATATATTTACCCTGTGATGGATTGTGCATTTTGCAGATGCCAATAGGCAGTAGTGTGTCATAGATCAAACAACTTGAGTTGGCCCAGTGGTGTTAAATTTGTCTGAGGATTATGAGAACAAATCATGCAAACAGACAGGCAGGTTATGCGCCAATCCTAGAGAACGATTAATAGAGAATGTCTTGGGGGCGATTGTGGCTCAAGAGTTGGGAGTTCGCCTTGTAATCGGAAGGTTGCCGGTTCAAGCCCCGGCTTGGACAGTCTCGGTCATTGTGTCCTTGGGCAAGACACTTCACCCGTTGCCTACTGGTGGTGGTCAGAGGGCCCGGTGGCGCCAGTGTCCGGCAGCCTCGCCTCTGTCAGTGCGCCCCAGGGTGGCTGTGGCTACAATGTAGCTTGCCATCACCAGTGTGTGGATGTGTGTGTGAACGGGTGGATGACTGGATATGTAAAGCGCTTTGGGGTCCTTAGGGACTAGTAAAACCGCTATATAAATACAGGCCATTTACCATCTTTATTTTCTTGTTTAAAAGTTGCTTTAGTGAAATTTTCACTTTATTTTGTAAAAGGTTTGCTTTTTGCTGCAGCCTGAGGCCATAGATACTGCAACCCACATCTTTACAACACAACATTGTTATCATTTTAGTGACTTTTTCACATCCTTTCAACAACACCCCCCCCCCCCCCCCAAAAAAAAAAAAAAAAAAGCAGGTAGTGATAGCGGATGTCTTGCTCTCCGGTTCTCTCCATCTTTTCTGTTCACCTAGTGACCGAAAGCAGAGAGCAGCAACACCTACACAGAGGCTGTGCACTGTCAGAGGAGGACATTAGAAGGGACAAAATGTCTTTGTTAACTTCCTTTCTGAGATGATTTCTTTCATGCATCTTAACCTCAGACTCTTTAGTTTATGTGTTTTCTAATTTTTGTCAGAAAGTGGTTATAAAAACATGAATGTTCGGATTTCAGTTATCGCTATTCTGGATCCGATTGTATTCATAACAGCCTTACTTCTATGGACCAAACATGCTTTTCCATGCCACCTGTGCTGTTTATATGTATGTATTGTAGAGAAGGGATCTTTTTTATGCCACCAGAACTGTTTAGTTTTCTGCTGTTTTTGTGCTGATTTGCACTTCCTTATGCTAAGAGTAAGTGAAGCCAACTGCTAAAAGAGAAGAACATTTGTGAGTGCAGTTCAGTTGTTCTCAATGCCAAAAACACAGCTGCAAAAATACAGTCAAATTGGAAGTCTGCTGCTAACATTTCCAAAAATATTTTCATCCAGTAGAGTTGTTAAAAACACGGCGTAAGGAATCAGTCAACAACATCACCAGTCCAACATCCCTGCTGTTGAATTATTTTCTACAGGGCTGCACTGTATTGTCAGGCAGAGCTTATTTTCAGAAAGAGAGAGAGAGCGAGAGAATGGATAAATGAGAGGCAACTCTCTTAATGTTAGTCATATGGTGGTTGGAAACCAAAATTATTTTGACCGTGTGCAGTCCACTTTTGATCTTGATGCCTAGGTTGCTTCGAAATGGTTGCTTTGAAGACAGGAACCAGGTCTGCAACCACTTGCAGTCAGTTGCTGTCTTCAAAGCAACTTGTGTGACAGTGTTAAACTAACGTGGCAACAAGACAGAGTCAGTTTGCTGTCAGTTTGATATTGAATGGAACTAAGTTGGCAGTTATCTGCAATCTCTTGTGATAATACAGCAGTTGTAACTGATAAATTGGCAAAAATTGCATTTCAATTGGAAATTTCGTACATTCTGCCCAAACCAAAATGAAATGAGCGCTTACCAGTCTTGATTTTATATAGGAACAGAACCACAACACAACAAGTTGGCAACTAGTTGAGTCGAGTCTGTTTCAAAGAAATGTTTCTCACAAACTGCACTTATCTAAACAGACTGCCTCACTCTTATTGTGATGTGTTAGCAGTATGTTTGCATTTTTGAAGTAGACACCAAATATTGGCAACCCATCACCAGTCTGTCCTTCAATGATTGTGATCAGTGAGTGGGGCTGCAATTGGTTTCAGGCAGGTTGTCTCTTACTAGGTTACCTGTATGCTTGCATTGCTTGCACTCCAACAGAAAAAAAAGGCAACCACTGAGTCACTAGTCATAAGGAGTTTGCCATCCTATTTTTACTCTAGTGTGACTGAATCATAAGATAGAAATGTGTTCTAAATTTCATAAAGTAATTATAAATACTTCTCATTTTTCTTTTCAAGTGTTTCCAAAGATATTTTTCCAGAAATTACAATGTAGTTGCAGTGAGTGTGGCTAAAAGCCAGCTCATGTGATAGGAAACTGCATTAAATCCACACTTTGACTAAACCACAAAAGCAGTGCATTGCAGCGCCACGTGGAATTGCTGGGAAGTCTGTCTTAGATTGGTGAATGTTGCCGGGAGCATTTGTGCACACAGCTGGGGGTGTGCATGCGCTTAAGCTTGATCCTGTTAGCACGGCGGCTGGCTAGAACAAGGGCAGGAGGGAGATAGAAACCAAGAACAAATCACAAACATGCAGATGTTACCAAGATACACAGAGATGGATGGGGAAGTTGATGATAAATCTGGCCTGTCTAATCACTCAGGACACAGAAGAGGGAAGGTAGTGTGTATCTATGCTGTGTTCTTTGTCACTACTGTTAACAGTCTTGTGGCCTGGTGCTTTGTTTCCTGCAATCTCTGCCGTCAGTAAACAGGAAGCAGATCTCTGTCTTTCTGTTACTCGCTCTGTCCTTTTCTGTCTGTCCTTTGGTTCCTCTTTCTTCCTCTTCCTACACTCGCCTTCCTCTGCAAGTGCAAGCTGTATGTGTGGAAGGAATAGGCATGTAGGTCCCAATGCACGTCATTAGTAAGGTAAGCAAAAGAGGCAAAATGGTGAGCTGTGTCATCCAGGATAAGTATGACATGTTCAGGGATGTTGGGCCAGCTGCTTCTTACCTATTTTCTCCTCACGCTATTCTTGGCATTCCTGTTTTTCCCTCCTGGGCTTCCCCGGGAAAGATGTCAGAAATGGTGAGCTACGGCTGCAATCACTTGTGATAATGTTGTTGTCATCTTTTGTTGCCTTTCCTCTAGTCCCTATTTAGCATTGATTTGGTTTTTGTGTGTGTATGGTGTGCTTCAGGCCCTGTAAAGCCTTCCTTTCCCACACCACTTGAACCACGAGATGATTGACAGAGCAAGAGGTTAAAGGGAATGCTGAAAGGATTTGGACGGAAGTTGTAGTTTGTTCAGGATTGGCACAGCACTGTTTGTTGTTGCTAAGACCAAAGATGCCATCTTTAAGCTCCCATTGTTACAGCATATGCTACAAACAGAGTCGCATATCGCACGCACGCACGCACACACACACACACACACACACACACACACACACACATTCTTCATGCTCTTACTAAGCTATCACATAGTCTAAAAGAAGAGGCCATTCTTCCTGTCTATGAGTGTCTCCCCTCTACTCTGTGACTTTCTGTGGCAGTCTGTGGAGAGAGGGGAACAGTTAGGTCTAATGCTTAGACATGGCTGGTTGATCACAGTGTGCTCACACTGAGCTTTGGGGGATTGTGAAAGACTGATTTGACTGTCTGTTAGTTTTAGCTGTACCCACACTACACTCTAAATTGTCCAGAACAAAGGTTGTTCCAGAGCTCCTCAACCTTGTTTGGCTGCAGCTGTCACACTTAAGCATGCCAGCTTTATCTTGCAAGGTGTCATGTTGGACCTTATGATATTCTCTTTCTGCAAAATGTCTTGCTTACAGAGAGAGAAGCTTTTATGCTTGCGTGCAGAAATCTCTTCATTAGTCCGCACATGAGCACCTCCTCACCTCTGCATTTGTTAGTCCGCCTGAGTCACTGGTATTTTGGATTTACGACAGGAATTACGTCGGGTCAAGCTGAATGGAAAGAGGCCTAAGTGGGAGAAGAGACTGTTACACTGAATTAATAACAGAGGGTGTTCTGTAGGGACTGAGATAGAGGCAAGAGTAGGGTGGGATGAAGACACAGCCTTTTGGCTCCTATCCTGCATTCTCTGGTTTGGTTCACAGCTGGAACAAAGAAGAAGGGAGGTGTACAAAACAAAGGAATGGCAAAGACTGCAGAAAATTCGAAATGCACAAACCTTTTGCCTCCTGATACTGATTGTGGTGTCTGTAGTAGGAGATCTGCCTTCACAAAAGCTTACCTTTGGGAGAGGAATTTCTTTTGCCAAATTCACTCATTGACATCCTTCATATATTAGTACTAAAACACCAACTTTCAACTGTACTTTAAATTTTTATGTATTTTTTATGTACATGGTGCAATTTGTTCTTTCTTTCTTTTTCTTTTTTCTTTTTTTTAGCAGGAACTCCAGCAACAGTTGAGGGAAGATGAACAATTTTAATATTTGACCAACGCGTTTCGGCTTGTGGCCTTCATCAGGGTCATCATGACCCTGATGAAGGCCACAAGCCAAAACGCGTTGCTGGAGTTCCTGCTATGTTATTTCTTTCATCCTCTCCATGCACCTTGGAAGCAGGTGAAGTTGTGCCAGAAAAAAAAAATTTTGCTGCTTTTTTTTTTTTTTTTTTTTTTTTTACAATGCATCAGCCATAATCAGATACATTTTTCCATATTTTTATGTAAGGCCTTACAGCGATAAAATTAGCTCACTGCAGTAAAACTGGCTCAGTCACATCTGGCTCATGTGCATAGCAGTGTCAGTGCTACAATATATGCAGGCCGTGTTTTGGAGTTATCTCATTTCCGAAGGTAAAAGCTGGTATGATTTTGGTGCAGCAGGAAAAAATAAATGGCTATATCCCCAAACATAAATAAAAAAGTTCCTTACTATAAGTACACATCACACCTCTTAGCATGCAACAAAGTGGACACTCACGGCATAGACTTCTCTTTCTGCTCTCTGGATTAAGTGTAAAGTGTAAAGTGTGCGTGTTAGTCCCCATAGGGAAATAGTTCCTCTTCATTTAACCCATTCACCCAGTGAAGCAGTGGGCAGCCACCAATGCAGCGCCCGGGGAGCAGTGTGTAGGGATGGTACCTTGCTCAGGGGTACCTCAGGGTAGCCGTTCAGTGGAGTCGAACCCCCGACCTTCCGATCATGGGGCCACCACTCTACCTACTGAGCTATCCCTGCCCGGATTAGGGTTCCTGTGTTGGCTTACATAATGTCAGATTTCACTGGCACAACTGTGTGTTTGCCAGTGTTTGGATGGGTCCTTGCATGCTCACTTTCTCTGCCTCATACTTCTGTCCATATGTAAGCCAAAACAATGTGCCACTATATTTTATGCCTTGTGAACAGTGTGTTTGTGTTTGTGTGTGCTTCATTTCTGAAATGGGGCATGCCTTGGTAGCAGGAGTATCTATTACGAAATCATTTTGTGGTTGTAAAGGTACAAAGTCAAGTTTACATTTGTAAAAAACAGTCATTCAAAACTTCATGAACACTGAGGCTAGTTTATTATCACAAGCGTAACAAAGGGCACTACTGCCAGACACTTTTCTCACAATATTCATTCTCTCATCATCACTGCTGTGCTTGCTGTCTGCCGTCTTGGGTTTTGTGGTTTTTGTCATCTTTTTTTCCACCCAGACATGTAGAGCTCATAAACTCGCAGAGAATGAGACAGGTAGAAAACATTCTGACTTTAAAAAGAGCAAGAGGTTTGCACAGACAAAGACAGAGAGCGTTGCTATTTGCACTGCAGTGTTGTGTGGTCATGTGTGAGTGTGTGGTGGGTGTTCTGTAGTTTTATTTTGTCATTGTCAGGGGAATCTGATGAGTATTTTTAGAAGCTCTTGCTTGTCCTGCTTCCAATTTGCAGATGAATTACATTCCACTCAAACTTCATGGAGGCTCATTTAAATCATGTAAAGAGTGAGAAAAGAAGGGCAGACAGAGACGGCTTACGACGTATATGAGAGATAAAGTAAGAGAGAGATGAGGATTGATGACTCACCCAGAAGGAGACAGGCAGACACCTTTGGTGGCCACGACTCTTCTCATACTGAGGCATACCTGCACTGCAGCACAGCCTCCTCACACTCACTAATGCAGAAGTGTGTGGGCTGGCAGGAAGAGATTTATGGTATGGCTGCTTTTGTAATACAATTCCTCAATATACACATATATACACTGGCTGGCAATATGATGCGCCAGTGGACCAGAATGATGACTTGGCTTTAAAGTAGGCCAAGGGCCGGATTGAAGGACACGCAGACCCGCATACACACAGGCCCACTCTGAGTCATATTCGCTCTCATCTCTGCTCTCTGTGGACTTTTCAAAAATAGCAGATTAATCCAGTGAAATGAGCAGTTCTGAGAATTCGTCAGTTGCCTATCCCTGCTTCCCTCCACCCCATCATCCCCATCATCCCTCTGTTTCCCCGCTTGCTTTTTTTTATCCTGCTGCAAAGCTGGCGGCGTCTTTGGTCATGTTTGACCTTTAGATTTCCGCTGGAAAGAGGAACGATGATTGGTTTATGACATAATAAAAAGAGATGCGGACCTTGGATGCCAATTTTTAATTGACTGAGAACTTTCCAAAGTCCACTATACTGGCACGTTTGACTGAATCTTGGCTCATTTGCATAATTTGCTGAGTGGGAGCTTGCCCTGTGAGATTGTGTCGCTAACTTTGTAATCTTGCAGGAAAGAATAGCACCGTTGTTGTACATGCAAAGACAAGAAGTGTGTTTTTGGCTTCCTGTGGTTTTTTCATAGATCAGAAAATGTCTCCTTTCCCAGGCATTTGAAAAAATACTCTCCCTATGTACGATGCATGAATTTTGAAAACAATAAATAAATGAAGAGCTGTTTTAAAGCATTTCCTTATTCTAGTTTCAAGATTGCACAAGAGTTTCCTCTAGCCAGCATGTTTGGTGTCTTTTAACATCCTTAGCACAATAAATATTTATTCTAAATTTATTTCTCTTTTCTCTTCAAGGAGCATGTATGAGTGACGAGCAAAAGAGGAAGTGGGATCTCTGAAGCTCCGCCCCCTCTACTGGTGGAGCACCCTGCACATCTGACCAGAGACCCCTTAACTCACTTTGAAAGGTACGAATTAAGGAATGGCTACACAAAGTGATGCAACAAAGAACAGTTAACACAACCGTTTTTGTAGATAGGGTTGTTCATATTGAAACCTAAAGGGCTGAGATTTTTTTTTATTGTACTGTGTATTGAACTGGATATATTAAACAAATTTACCGGTTCATGCATATGCAACTTTTTCTTTTTTTTTCTTTTACTGACCTCAGCTCCTCTATGGTGACCCTTTCTTTGTTTTAATAAGCCAGTCTATCTTCTGGCTGAAAAATCCAATTTCTTTAACAAGAGAAGTTCAGTGGATAAAATTCAGTCTAAATATAACCTTTTAACATCGCACCCCATATGATCCTGATGTATACTACAAACTAGATTTATTCACCTACGGGCAAAATCAAAATGTGTGCTTAAACTATTTTTGAGAAATTACATGTTACATTGTCAAACATAAACCTCAGCACCCCATTAACAGCAAAGTGCCTCTTTTGATTTTGTGTGCTGACCCTTTTGATTGCAAATTAGGCACATTTGCATTCACTTTGACTCAATTCTGGTGCTCATGTTGCATTTCTGCTGCCTTTGTCAAAGAGGTTAGCAAAGTGAAAGGCTTTCCATTGGAGAGGTGGGTCTGCCTTGTTGTTGCCTGAGTGAAGCGGGAGCGGGGCATGCAATTCTTTGTAAGCTTCATGGTGGGGTCCCCATTTATTAGCCTCATTCAGCTGTGCAATCATGTAGAAAGCCCAAGTTACAGCAGCTATATTTAACGAAGAATATACATATCTACACAGATAGATACTTTATTGATCTCACAAGGGAAGCTACATTGTTACCATAGCAGGATAGAAAAAAAAGGTATAGTTTGAAATAAATAAACAAAATAGTTAAAGTGCCACAGGCTCATTGTGAGGGCAAAGTCTTTATATATACAACAGTGATTAAAAAAACCAAAAAAATAAAAATGAGGTCAAGTTAAAGAAGAGTAAAAAGAAAGAATGAGAAATGAAGATATAACAAGAATAATGGCTAGAGTATTATTACAACTGTAAAATGCATGTAGGAGAGCACTGCTTCATCCGATCTCATATCACTTATTTCTCTCATTTTTTACTATCAGTAACTCATTAATGCGTCATAGAAACAGCTTGTAACAGTTATGTAACTGTCTCGTATTGTCTTCATATTTCAGACTTTGCTATGATCTATTGTTTATGCTCTGTGTGTTGAACCCTTGAACAAATCTATGCCATTGTCACACATTATTATACTAGCACACTATTTGTATACACAAGTTTAAGTATTCTAATTAAAGTGTTGTTAAACAATTGTTGAAAAACAAAAATTAAGGGTCATAGGTACATAAGTAAGGATTGAAATCACCGATTAGTTTGTAAATTGCTCCTGTTATCAATTTTGTGCCTATAAATGTGTCAAAACTAAAAGAAAGTCCCCAAAATAGTGACGCGTGTCTTTGCAGCACGTTGCTCTCTTTATGACTATTTACTGTCTGGTGGCTATGTGTGAAAAAGGGTAACGTGCTAAATACAGAGATGAGTAAAATCTGAAAATCCAAAGGCAAAATGTGTCATATTGTGTCAGTGTGGGAAGTTAATGTTAGCAGAAGTTTCATTTGCAACACTAGATTAGTGTTATTGGCTTCTGTGGTTCCCTGTTCCCCCCTGTTGCTGACATCCAGCAATGCCCTTCTCTAAAATTTACAAAGCTTTATTATATCTGATTTGTTACCATATTTGAAAAATCCAAACTACCTTTGGCACATAACTCTGTTGGGATGTTTCTTTGATCTTATCAGCTGCTGTAACAGCAACTATAAATCAACTTTTATCAAGCTTTTTCTGTTCCAGGAAATTCAGTTAATGTGAAGATTGCATTAGAGTTTTCTTAAGGAATTTTAAACGACACTTAAAGCGCTGCTGTGTTTGGTTCTAAAATGAGAATGAGAAAGTCAGAACACTGATCATCAATAATGCTAAAAATCGTAACAATGGCATAACGATGAAAAGAGGGTTGCAAAAGAACCATCAATGCAACATAATGCAAGGAATGCAATGCAACAATACAAAGTATTTTTCCTGATTCCTTGTTGTTGTTGTTTACTCTTGTATGTCTGTGTGCTTTATAATACAGATTAGAAATTGTGTAACACAACAGATACTTTAATGCAGTGAGGAATCAGAGCCTAGTTAACCTTTGATTTTTTGTTATTGTGTGTTACCTGGGGGGCAGCTAAACATATGTCTGCACATTGGTTTTTACACTGTGTATGTATGAAAATTGACCAGTAGCTCCACAAAAGTCCAAAGAATATGACAAATATATCACATATTATGTGCTGGGGAAATAGACATGCTGACATTGTACAGTCTATTAAGAAGTCATGCTTAATAGACAGCAATGCAGCTGTGCTGTCAGAGACTCGTTAATCCCTCCTGCTTGGCATGAGTTATAGTAGGAATAGCAGCAGCTGTAATAGTAGAAAAGAGCCGCAAACATACAGGGGAGACCAGACACACAAACCCACTGGGCCTAATGGTTCAGACTTTAAGTATTACAGGGTGATTAGGGAGTTTCTGTGTGAGTACGTGTTAACACCAATTAACACACAGCCTGCGATGATGTTTTAATTGTGTAAACTGTTGTATTATTTGTGCCAGCCAGTGTGATCAAAGCCTCCACTGTGTGTACCTTTGCATTTTTGCGAGGCAAGTGCAAAAAAGTTAATAGTTGTTAAAAGATCATTTACAGCATACTAACATCAAATGGACCACCAGGATGATGCAGTCATTTATGTGTTCTTAGGTGTGTTGTGATCAATTTATTTTAATACGTGTACAAAAAAAGCTCCACTCTCTTTCCAACCATCAGGGGAACACCCCTCGTGACAGTAATGCATATTGATTTTGGCCAAAAAGGCCCCAGTGATTGGAGATTGAAGTATTTAATTCCACTTTGCTTGTGAGCCAAGTTTTGCATTGGTAATCAATTTTAGCTGGGACTTTTACGCTGCCATGGGCAGTTCTCTCTGTACTCCTCTTTGTATTTTAAACTGATTTTTAGAACGTTTAACAATGTTTTATGTAAGTAGTAGGGATGAATCCTCTGCGATAATATGGGGAATACATTTTTATGGGATATAAAAGGCATCTATGTTCCTTAGTGAACACAACAACTTGACAAGAACAGGCATGTCTGACATAGAGAGCTGGATGGCAAACTCTGATTTTGTAAAAAGGAAGCTATTTCAACAAACTCCAAAAAAAAAAAAATTCTTTGCAAAATATACAAGAAAACTGTTCCTGATAAACGTGGAAACTAACTTGTTATATCACTTGGGGCAAAAAGACACCACCATGTAAAACCAGGGTATGAACGTACAGGAGGAGGAGATACTATCAGGTGGTGATGTGCAGGTTGTGTTATACTTTCACTTAGAATTACAGGGAAAACTCCACCACCAGTATTTGACTTATGCTGTGTCACTACTATTACGCTCTAATGCTGCTTCTGCTTTCACCTTGTGGCGAAAGATTCACACTTTGAATAAGGTAGTTTGTCTTCAATGACAGTAGCTCATTGGAAAAGAAGGATGGAAAACGTTTTATCAGCATTTTATTTGTCCAATATTGTCAGAATGATCATTATTGTAAAATTACTTTAAATATTGTAATATGATTTTTGAGGCTGTATCACAAACCCCAATAGATAGTTTAGATAGATGCTGCAGGTCCCTCAACTAACAGAATCAGCTGTTTTTCACTGTTATCCACCTATGCGAAGATTCACAAACCAAATTTGGCTCTGATATTAATTGTTATATTTTAAGAAGAACTGTTCTGCGGTGCCTCTTCCTCGGTTCATAGGCCAGCTTTCTTGTGTCACTGGTTCTCTGTGGCTAGACTGTGTCCGTTTAGTCTGTATTTCATCAGGAACTGTTTATGTTTTGCATTTCAGACAGTTTATGCTACTCTACCAATTTATATTCATGCTTTAGGGACAATTACAAATTGCATTTGATTTACCTATTGTTCTAGATACACATTTTTTTTATCACTTTAATAATTTAGTTTACTTTGATTTGTTTTTGGAGGAGATACAAACCCAGCCTCAGGGGGTCACAAGCTAATGCACTCCTAGTGCTGGTCCCAAGCCCAGATAAATGGGAGGGTTGCTCCAGGAAATCTTTGCCAAGTCAAACATGCAGATCCATCCACTGTGACAAACCCATGGGAAATAAGGGAGCATCCAAAAATACTTTCTTTGGTTATTGGAAGGCCATGTTGGTCTGAGGTTGAACAGTGTTGAGGTTTATTTCAGTAATGGTACGTTCTGACTAATACACTTCTGGGGGCTCCCCAAGGTTTAACGACTCACAGGTGTGGTCCCCTGAGAACTACATTTCTAAAGAGTGTTTTCTGCTTGCATTCCCAATGCCAGTAGGAATCCCAACATGATTAAATAGCCAGTTGGGAGTTGGCAGTTGGCATGGCTACAGCTAGGCTACAACCACAATAACAAGCCAGGGAGTACCATGATTGGAGGTGTGTCTTTGTTGTGTTTCATGGTTTAAAGTTAACAGTTGAGTTGGAAATGAGACATGCAACTGAAACCAATATAACTCAGCATTAAAAATGACTTATTTCTTTGTGTGCTAAGTTTACAGGTAGCTGTTAACTGTAGACAGAGGCTTCCTCCCTGTACTACTTACAAAAGCCAGTTAATAGATCATTTGTGCCTGCAGCTTATGTTGATCCGTGACCAAGGATTGTGTCCAAAAAATTATGCCAGATTTAATTTGCTTTGATTTTCATGTTGATGCCCCATGTAGTTTGGAGGAAGTGCTAAAGGTCTTTATGTCTTTAGAATTGTAAAAAAGGTTCCTTTGGTCCTTGTTCATTGTGACTTCAGGTGTTCTTTTTTCAGTGTTGCTAATCAGTGGGTATTACCTGGGATGTTTATTATGGACCTGCAGTTTTTTGCATGCAGAACTCTGATGGGTAGCTGACATCTAGTGATCTCTTAACAGCTGATGGTCCGTCCAAGACAGGTTTGACTTAACTTGGGAGATAGCTGAAGTTTCTGATTTTCTCCTAAATGCCAAAAATGCTTTTTGTTTCAGTGCATTCACTGCCAGATGATAGTTTACCAAAGCAGTGTTTTTAAACGCCAGGTACTGACTGCATTGGGTATTCCCTAATTTGAATTTCTATTTGTTTTCCTGGGATTTGGGCTTTTTTTCTAAGCTCATGATTTTAAATTCATTGTAGTTGACTGTCAATACTGCTGCCGGAGGCTGAAGTGCTGTTTTTGTCCCTGCTTTTTTTTCTTCTTTCAATTTTTTCCCCTTCATTAGCCTCTTCCAATTTTTTTCCTGCTTTTATTACTGATATGAGCCCTGTTTGCTCAGGATCGGTATTACCAGCATAACTTGTCCGATTTAGAAATTACCCTCGCACATCTGTGTGGGAGGGACACCTAGCACAGGAAAAGCAAGGTCTGTGTTTAGTAGGGCTGCACGATTTTGCATAAAATGAGAATCACGATTTTTTGGCTTAGAATTGAGATCACGATTCTCTCACGATTTTCTTTTCCAGTATAAATATTTATTGCACTTATTAACTGCACATCAACTTCGTAACAGTTGAGACTGAACATAAAAACAATAAATAAACATAAAAACAACAAATGTCTCACGTTTTGTTGTTGCTGCAACATGTTGTACTGCTTGAAATTCCGTCTCCACCGTTGCTCGACACTGCGTGTATAGAGCAGGTAGTGCAACAATAGAAAAATAGTTGCGGGACAGCACTGTGTAGCGTTTGTCTAGGGTGTTGATCATTTTCCTAAATCCCTCGTTTTGCACAGTGTTGATGGGAGCCATATCTTTGGTCAGGTGATAAGTGATAGCCGCCGTAATTTCTTTGTGCCTGCGGGAGTTCGACGTGTATAGGGAAGCGCTGTATAAGGTTCCCGTTATTGATGTTTGGGTGGTTGACCGGGACGGATTTTCTCCTGTCACTTTCTCCTCATCCCTGACGTGCTCTCCGTTGGTTTTCCCCTGCTAATTCACACGGCACAGCCTCTGTATCACGTGGTATAAGGCTCCGCCCTTGTCATTTGTTGAGAAGGAAGAGTGAGCGCTTGTTTTCATGCAGAGTACGTCCCGGATCAAAATGCGGTACAATCGTCGTCGTCTTTTTTTTTTTTTTTTTTTTTTTTTTTATCGTTGTCATTTGGAAATGAGATCGCACATAAGTATGAATCGAGATTGCGATTTTCTAACGATTAATCGTGCAGCCCTAGTGTTTAGCTTGAAATAACTAACATTATGATGCCCAAAGGGGAATTCACACGCTACCCAGCAGTATGTGAAATGGTTCAAGTCAGCCCCACCTTTACCTGCAGGAACATTAACATGAACCTGTTCATGCATCAATAACTAAAATCTAGTTGTCATCCAAAAACAAAGTAAACATCAGAGTGAAATGGGTTATTCTTCACAGCAATTGCTTTTATTTCTGGTGCTTTAAAACATTAATAATACTTAAACTTGTGAATCTTATTTTATATTTTGAATGCAGGCCTTTGACATTAAGCTTGAATAATGATATGAGTCCTCAGGCTTATATGTGGGCTATTTTTTGACAAATATTGATTGAAATCTGTCTGGCCCCTCGGTGAAGACTGAACTATTTATAGGTTGTCACATAAAACTGTTGAAAGATACTATCATATATATCAGCCATTCCATCCTACTTGAGAGGTTTCATCTTGACCTTTATGTGAATGACTTTCCATGCTGTGTTTAAAGAAGCAGAAAAGAAGTCTTGATAAAATACCAAACACACGCAAAAAAGATTTTCTTTAACATTAGAAATTATGGATTAGGATTATTGACAACCTCTGCATTCCTCATGTACTGATGGTCATTCGAATAAGACTTTACGTCGACTTAATTGTTTTCAAACGTCTACCTGCTGTGCTTATTCAGAGAATGTTTTAATTTAAACCCTCTAGCAAAATGGAATCGAAAGCCTTTCTAAAAATCAATAAAGCATGCAAAGATTTTACCATTGTTTTGTGGCGTACGTGCTGATTAATTAGAGTGTATAGAGTGTAAATGTGGCCAGTAATACCGTGATTTGGTAAAAAGCCAATATGGGTTTGCTCAGGGGAATGTTTTCAATAAATAAGGCCAGGAACCAGGCATTGATAATACTGGGGGATTGACTCTGCTTACACAAGTGGCTTAGTAGTACGTGCGGTCTGATATTTCTCAGCTCTGTAGTGGGGATAAAAAAAAGCCCCAGGCTCCACATCTCAGGAAAACAACCAGACTATAGAACTGTCGGGAGAATGAAACTAAACAACTGAAGCAGGGCCTGTTTCAGCTCAGCGCTGCTGTGTTTAAGCACGTCTATTGGCTTGATTTAGTTGTTGTTGTTGTGAGTGTTGTGAAATTGGAAATGTTGTGTCTGAGATGACGACAGTTAATCTTGACATCAGCTGATGTTGGGCACTCCTTTTCTGTACTCAGGTTAATCTTAATTATTAGATGGTCTGTGGAAATCATGAAATGTTCTCTAAGTGGCACCTTTTTCTTTTAGTGAGGTGACTTTCATGCTGAAATGCCGCGACGCTCACAACCATCACTGCAAAGAGAATAGCACCATTTTGATTTTGGTGTATTGATTTCTTTTAGATCGTTACTAATATCAGTATTTAGGCCAAAGCAAGGCCATTATCAATAATGCTGTTCAACCATATGTTGTATATCATCTGTGACATCAACAAGGCATTTTCACCCAGAGAACTGCTGCTCACTCAATCTTTTCTCTTTTTCAGACCATTATTTGTAAACCCCACATGGTTTAGTGGGAAAATCCCAATAGATTACTGTTAAAGCAGGTATACCTAATGAAATGGCCGGTGAGTGTATATAAATAATAATAATTATTATTTTAAGCCCCTTTCAAAACAAAGATCACACATGAGTAAAAAAAAAAAAAAAATAACAAAACAATGAACAATAATGTCCACCAAGTTAAAATCATTAAGGATTCACGTGACATGTGGAAGACAATCAGAGTGAGTAAGCCAGTTTGCGGAGCTGCTTTAAAAAACGGATTGAATAAAATAATAAAAGAGTTTTTCTAAATAAACACCTAACACTGATCATTGAGACCCATTCAAATTTAAAATATATTAGTCTGAATGAAAAAAAAATTAAAAACTGAGAAAAAATGTAGAACATAAATCGGTAATCAATCCCAGAGCCTCGCTCATAACCTATTAATAACGCAGTCCTGTCCACCTGCAGAGCAGCTGCCTGACTCCTGACATGCTACATTAATAGAAAGTTGAACCTGTTTTAGTGCCTTAGAGTTTGTAGCTCTTAGTTCAGAAACTAGTTTAGCTAACTTTGCATGTATTTTCCGCTGGAGCAGAGAGCATCTACGCAGCAAACAGGATTGAGTTGACCTCCTCTGCCCTTTTCTGACACTGTTTCCATCCCCCTTATCTATTTCCACTGATGCAGCTAAGAGCATGTCGTGATTCGACGGGGAAAATTATATCTTGACTCATGGGGGATTTTTAAGTGATGATTGAATTCTTCGAGCTCTACAGGCTCGCACTAATATTAACTAAAACACTGTCACCAATGAATCTTGTGGTTAATTAATTATAGATTGCAGCCTAAACAAATTCTTTGTGTGTGTGTGTGTGTGTGTGTGTGTGTGTGTGTGTGTGTGTGTGTGTGTGTGTGTTCTGGGTTGTTCATTAAAGTGTCTTGGATTTTGCATTAGTCTGAATCATACAATGTAGCCTGTAACTCATGGTGAAGAGAGCAACATGCCAAAGAGGTACAGTGCTCGGTATGTTTTTTAAGTCCACTGTCAGATGGGCAGAGCGTGTATTTTCTCTCCCTTTTTTTTTTGTTAACTGATGGCAGGTCTCTTTCACTCTCTCTCAGTCGTGTCCCAGTCCTTGGGTTTTTTATTTCCTCAACGGGATCAGTCTATATTCTGCAGTCAAGGTTATGATCTGGATATTAAGCGAACCCAGCTGATTTGCCTCAGGCGACTGTGTACTCCTTAGAGAAGCATGAAGACGGGGCTTCAGGCCACCGTGTTCTGTTTCTATTTCCCTCCCCTAATGTTAGCCTGAGCCTTGTTCTGCCTCAATTGAGATGCATTACGACTGTTCAGAAAATCAGCGCTCCCATCAGCGTTGTCTTGGAAACTGTTGAGCTTATCAAGCCTATATGACCCAAGGACAACTCGTACACCTGAATAGCACCGTCTCTGGTTTTCCTCTTAAGGAAGCTTCAAAAAGGCAGCATGTTTTAGACACTTTTAGAAACAAAATACACCTGGTTGTATATTATGATTTTTAAAAAACAAAACAAAACAAAACTGCTATACAGAGGGTCCACATTTGTCGTTTAACATATTTAGCAGGACAAACTTTGTGTTTATTAGTAACACTCATCATCTCTTTCATTTGCCCTCAGTCACGTACAGTATTATCTCCCTGCCTTCCTCTGAATATTCTTTTATACATATAAACATGAAATCCCTAGAAGGGAGGATCCTCGCTCGCAGTCATAAATTCTAAAGCGAGTGAAGTGCTGGATCCTCTTGCTGAGTTTTTCCAAATGGTTGTGAGAAATAGTGGTTGTGCAATCTCTAAAGGGGGATTAAGCCTGTGGAGAAAAGGAGAGGAGGGGAAGATGAAGAGAGACACAGAGAAGGATGTGAAGGAGGAAATTGTGTTTTTGTAGGGAAGTAGTGATGGCAACCGCTATTGAAAGGAGAAAACATCACTAAGAGAGAAACGGGAGGGAGTGGGGGTGGGGCGGCTGGGAACGAGAGTGCATGATGACCAGGATGGAGGTTTAAAAGAAAGATGGAGGAAGTGCAGTATGCTAATGGCTTAATAAGAACAATGGAGAGTTGTGGGTCTGTTTAACGTCATATGAAACCAGGCTGTTTAAAAGAGACTTCAAAGAGACTAGCACCCAACATAAACTAAACTGACAGACACTCACACAGAGAGGCAGAGCCCAGAGCACCAGGGAGACCGGAGGTGTCCTCTGCCATGCCTGATTAGAAATACAGTGAGTGGAGAGGCATGGCTGAGAGACAGCAGTAAGCAGGAGTGTGTGCGTGCGCATGCTTTTATTTAATGTATCTGTTGCTTGAAGCACTGCGGTCTACATTCTCTGTGATCAAATGGCATCTCCGGAAAGAAGCTGACATCCATCCGACAGCATTTTTGACATGATGCTGTGAACAGGAATATGTAAGTTTTTCTGTGATGGAAAGCTCCGATGTTGGTGTCCTTATTCATATAAGAGCTCTGCTATGTATGTGTTGCACCAGAAACGGTGAAGAGAGAAGTATATCCAAGATTCTGCTACATTGTGTGGTTTTGTGTTGTTGTTTCATAAAGGTCAAGCAAGGCCGACGCAGTCTAGCAGCTGTCAGTGAAACAGAAAGGACGGAGATTGCAGAGCGAGTACTGAAATTCAGCCTTCCTGCTAGTCCTGGAATTTGAACAAGTTTGAGAGGACGGAAAAAAGTGAGATAAACAGTCTGGTAAATTCCTTCAGGATATCCGGGGGAATCTGAATTTTCCAAATCGTTATTTTCCAGGAATCTACTAGGAACGATTTTATAACTGGCATGTTTTGTTTTATGATGGTTTTCAGTCCAAATTGTGACAAAAGACCAAGCTGGGTTTGAGTTTAAAGTGCATTACAGATGTGGTCGGGTCCTGCACTGTGGCTTACAGGAAAAAACAACAGAAGATAACATCAACGGTAAAGCAAATGTGAGAGCTATAAAGAGATACAATAACACATCCTATAGCATGGTGATTTTGTAAGTGCGCTCAGCTTTTTCACCAATATCGCTGCACAAACCTCTAGCACCTCTGCTGTGAACCATAACTAATGTTAGTAATGTGAACATACTGCACAGTTCAACACTCAGTACGGTAGCAGCTTTACAGAACGCAGCAACCCCTGTAGCTCTCCTTCAGTCACGCATGAGTGCAGACTGCCAGATGCCACAATGATCACCTATTAAACATTAGTTTCTTGTATAACTGTATATAAAGATGTTAGGGACAATAGCAAGACTGTATATAAAAGATAGACCTGGAGATGATTTTGAAGTCTTGGGTTTGGCATTTTGCCCATTGTGTCTTTGGCGTTTTGGAGCCAGTTAAAAGAGAATGTAATGAATGATTATGTTATTATGGTAACTAATGCTAGAAAGGTTTTTTGCATCCACACTCACATATGTGTGCTAATTAGTTTTAACATCTTACTATAATACAAAAAATCTGTGCAAACAAATTTGCCACACAGATGCATTGTAGGCCCCTTGACGAGCTTTATCCATATCAGACATCATGGTGTCATTATGTGTCCTAGCAACCACTAGGCTAAAGTGGCCCATTTTTAGCATGCAGACCTTATCTAAGCGACCATCTAAAGTATATCAGTCTGCAGAGAGCATGAACAGGTCAAACTGTACAGTAGTGTGAGTAAAACAAAACTAAAAGATTCTCACACTCTAAATGGTTCTATTTCCCGCTGTCAGAGAAGTGCGGTAAATTTGCTTTAACACCACAAACATGATCTAGAAGTCCAGTTCTGTTACTTGATTAGCTGCAGTCGATTAGCCCGTCAGTAGCCACCAGTAACTAAAGGCAGCCACTGCATTAATTATGACTTAATTAGACCCTAATGGAACATAATTTGTTGGTTATGTAAAGATTCGCTTCCTGTACACATGCTGCCTTTTCAAAGAAAAGTAACGGAGACCAAACATTTTCTTTGTACCAGATTGTAAAGATGTTTATTTCTGGTATAGCTCTGGAGGTTTTAACATCCAAAGAGCTTCACTTCCTGGTTTGAGTATTTGTTTTTTCATCCCAGGTCAGGAAGTTTCCATTTGATGACAATTAAACAGTTTTTATTTGTTATATTACCGGTAATATTTTTCTATCATTCATACAGAAATACGACATTTACATTTTTATTCACATTCACATTTTTTCTGCTGTTTAGTGGCAATATTTAAAACACAGTTATTTTTCTACGTCTTAAAGTAGTCCTTCACAAATATGATAGATTAAACAGTAATGATATACACAAAACGTATTTGTCTGAAGTGTGTTTTATGTATAAATATCTATGATTTACACATCTATGTTAAGCTCTATGTTACTAGCTTACAATATCCCACTTACTATATCCTCACAAGAGAGTTTCCCTGAACTTGCTTTTCCCCTACAGATATTAAAAACAGATGTTTAATGTTTATTTTAAAATGTTTTTATTTCTTATTTTAAAAAAAATCTTGTAATTAATATTTATTTTGTGTGTCTGATGTTATCTAACGGAGCTGCAGAAGTGATGGTCAGGAAATGTTTCTAAAGGCTGATATGAGGTGGTTTGCAATAAGTGCTTTGTTTTCTTTTATACCTTACTCAAACTGAAACTGGTCGAGTGGCTAAGTGGGAACGTATAAACTGATGTAACATGTTACATTTTAACCTTGTCAAAAGTTGGTGGTGGTGCAGCAGTTCAATAGATTTCATTGGATGTTTTTTTCTCTCCCCAGGGGGTGAGAGATCACAGTTAAGCATGTATGTGCTGGTGGATGGATGCCCTGCACCAATTTTTTTTTCTTTCGCGTGTGAACCTGAGAGATAAAATCTTGCAAAGTTACAAAACGCTGTGAAGTAGAAGACAAGCTGACAAGACCTTTTTAAATTTACGCCTCCAGTTGAGTCAGCTTTTAATCCGAGAACAGTAATTTGCCCAACTCTGCTGGAGAGTACATTAGTGATGATTATTGATAAGATTTCATCAATACCAGTGTCATTATTGATTCTGCTAATAGGCCTTATTCTTTATCTATTTGCTTATCTATTCTTTATCAATTTTCTGTGTGAGGAAAAGGCCCACAAATGTTTTATTATTTGAAACAGAAGCAGGATAAAAACGGCTTTCATGTGTGCACTGCTCTGAGTCTGATGCCATAATTTCTTACTCTGGAGCTGCATCTGATAGATTAGATATTCTAGTTCTCGAATCCCATCCCTGGACTACATATATGCACATCATATACGGAGAGTACAGCTCTAACCTGAACACTAAAACTACTTGACTCACAGGAACAGAAGTCTGAGGAAAGACAAACAGTTAAATCTTCCCTCTTGTTTTCTGCTGTACACGGCACTTTGTGCTTCCAGAATCCTATCAGGTGGAATTTAGAAACGCTGCTCTGCAGTTCTCTTATTTCCCTGGCTGCTAAGCAAACCTAAACTAAGCTAAGCTAAGCTAGCTGTGCACAAACATCGTTTTTTTCCCTCCCGGGGGCACGAGAGAAATCACCGTGGCCAAATTAATTTTCTCCCTTCTGCTTGTGCTGCTGCAACCTGAGGGATCATTGAGGCAGAGAATCAGCCAAAGAGAAGGGAGATGGTGCTGAAGGAGAGAAGGAAAGGGGAGCAGTGGAATTTTAATGTGGCTGTGTCTTGTCTCTTGCTGCCTGCCAACGAAAAGCAATTACTATCATAGCTCCCCTCTCTGCTGTGTGTGTGTGTGTGTGTGTCCGTGTGTGTGTGTGTTTGTGCTTACCTTTGAGTGGGTGTCTGACTGCACTTTAGAACACAGGGATTTGGTATGTTAAATGTACAAAGGGTAGATTGGCTCATATCCTGCAGGGTATTTGGGAACACTGATATACTAGATGGTTGTTGTGTAGAACTGGACAGTAGTTAGAGTGTTGTTTAGATATCGTAAAACATTGGTTTTTAAACTTTTTGTGCCCAAAGGGCAAGACAGATTTTCAAGTCACACCTGTATAACAGCCTCTGAGTGTCATCTGAGATGTCATCAGTTCTTTTGATTGCATTTTTTTGCACCACCTGGACCTACCATACAACACCTGTAATATTCTAAAAGAATGTGTCACAAGGTCCTCTGGAATGCAACTTGCCTCCAACACCTTATCAGACACGTTCCCGCAATCCAACAAACAGTTTAGCTTCCTTTGGTTCAAATCCAGCTCTCTTTTTGAAGCGGGCCAAGCGACTCTCAAAAGGGATGTTTGGTTTCCAAGTGCCTCCTTAACTTGCTTGGCATGTCAACCTTAGCCAACTTCTTCTAACAGATGACGCACGCAGGCCAGAGGGCAGGGGGTTGACACAATGAAGCTATAAGATGGCCAGCTTACAGGACACCATCTACATGCAGTTTTCATTTTTCCCTTTTGTTTAGCTGTGGGGTCCTTGGCATTGGTTAGTTGTGGCTAGCTTGCCATAAAAATGAATTCCCCCCCCCTTGCTGTCAGGTTTTGATGTGTCAAATATTTGTAATATGCACCATCTAGAAACTGTACAAACAGACTTTTCTGGGATTTTGTTTTTTAGTTTATTTTTTAGTGGATAGAATTTGTCAACACACAGGAAATTAAAAATTCATTTGTTTGTCTTTGTGCAGTTGTGTAATGCAATATTTATGTATGGTTGTCACAAAATCCCAAGGCACACTTGGACTTAGTACACTGATGTTCTTTGGCAGCCCCATTCTGGAACCACTGCCTTTAAAAAACAAAAAACAAAATCGACTCTATAAACAATTATAAACGTTCATTGTTCTTAGATTTATTGCTTTGTTTCTCCAGTAAGACAGGAGTCCGTCATTTTGAGAATCTCACTGAGTGTAGAGACGACCACTTAGAGGGGCCCTGATAAAAAGCTTGACAGATAGGAGACAGGAGTCAGGCAGACTGATGGACAGGTGGAAGTGTTTCCAGCACTCTGAGGCTCAGAGCTGCAGGAAGGCTAAACGCTGAGTGGACTGAGTAGAAAGGTGGGAAAGATATGAGAAGAGTTGCCTCCTCTACCATGCTTTCAAAGAAACCCTCTGATGGTAACTACCCCCCACTTCTCACTCTACATTTTCAGGATGCGGAGGTTCGCCTACTGTAAGGTGGTTTTGGCCACTTCTCTGGTCTGGGTGATGCTGGACATGTTCATTCTGCTCTACTTCAGCGAGTGCAACAAGTGTGATGACAAGAAGCCGAGAGGACTGCCCGGGAGAGACGGTGAGGGTGTATCACCACACAAACCCATACACAGACACATTTTTATGGCACTGTCAAGCATCAAGTTTGAAAAGCTGAATATGTATCCTCTGTAGACACCATGTCCAGACCACGAGATGGGCCTGGTGAAGGAGGGAAACCTGTGGTGATCCCTAAAGAGCAGCAGGAGAAAATGAAGGAAATGTTTAAGATCAACCAGTTCAACCTCATGGCCTCGGAGATGATTGCTCTCAATCGTTCGCTGCCTGACGTCCGCCTAGAAGGGTGAGCTGCCTCTCCCAGCAACAAGTCCTGTGTTTTGTCATGATAATAACAATAATACATCTTTTATTAGTGTTATTGTTTTTAAATGGCATGACCTATACAGTATAGCAAAATTAGGTAAACTTTAGATAGGAGATTTAAAGAAATGTCTAGTAAAAATGTCATATCTTAAAATGGAATAACATACAAAAATAAATGTAGGTTAGAAGCACCTCTGAGTATTCATTAGGAAGTTATTAAACTTTGATACTCAGAGAGCAGAGAGGGTGTGGTGCCCTCAAAGATCTCAAGGGAATTTGAACTTCCTGAAAAACAGTCAGGAGTTCCTAATTCGGTATTCATATTGTATGAAGCAGGGCCTAAATATCCTCTTTGTGTTATGTTGTGTAGTAAGTATAAACATAAATCATTATATGTTAATATTAATAACAGGAAATTGTACATGTCAAATCTATCCAGTGCCATCTAAACATCGCACAGACAGCAGAATGTTTTCCAAAGATGTATGATGTTTGGGTTTTGTTTGGGTTTTTTTGTGGTGTTCACAAAGCTTCCCACAATTCATATTATTATTTTCTTTCCAGTTTCAACCAGCTTCTGTTTTTCCTTTTTGCAAATCATTTGAAAATGGTTTTCATGGAAAAAAACATTTAAAAGACAAATGTTTTTGGAGAGCTTTCACACTGTGTTAAAACAAACTCTGCTGAGCACCATTTGTGTTGGTTTCAAAACTGCCAGTTGAGCTCTGGTGAGAATCAGTGTGCAGGATTTCATGACAGTAGATACGGTCATGTGAAAAGGAAAGTTTACACACGGCTCTGTGATTAAATGGCTTATAGGACCACCTTTAGTTGTAGTAACTGGAAGTAATCAGTTTTTCTATGACTGTATAGGTTTCTCACATCAGTGTTTAAGAATTATTGCCCACAATGTTGCTTCAGTTCATTGATGTTTGTGAGGGTTTTTTCACAGCTGTCTTAAGGCCCCACCACTGCATTTCAGTCAGGTTGAGGTCTGGACTCTGACTTGATCATTTCAGCACCATGATCCTTTTTTTAATGCTGCTCTATTGTAGATTTGTTGCTGTTTTTGGATCATTGTCCTTTAGCCTGACCCAATTTGGGACAAGTTTTATCTATCACACAGATGTCCTCACATTTAACTCTAGGTTACTCAGTGACTGCAAGGTGCCCAGGTCGGTTAAAGCAAAACAAGCCCAGCTGTGCTGATAGTTGCTGATGTGCTCTGTTTGGTTTTCAACAACATAACGTGACCATTATGGTCAAACATCTCCTCATTTGGTTTGCCTGTTGAAAAGATATTGTTCCAAAACAATTGTGTGGGTTTTTTTCTCTCAGATGCAACTTTGCAAAATTACCATATTTCCCGGACTACAAAGCGCACCTGAATATTAGCCACACAAGCTAAAATCAGGGGAAAATCCTGTTTTGTACATACATTAGCCGCACCTGACTAAAAGCCGCAGGTGTTTCAATGTTGACTTATCATATGTAAGAGAATATGCACAAAGGGAATTGTCAGGAAAGAGATGGCTGTTTGGAGACACACCCCTTTTTTAAAATATTTTGAAAAACAAGTTATGGGTACATATTTTCATAACTTTTTAGGTATATGTACAAGTAGCGGTAATTACAAGTAGGAAACATGTACTGTGCTTCATAAATGAGTAACAAATGTAGTACATAACAATAACCTACAGCACACCAGAAAAATAGATTCAGACTACCTTTTAGGCTCAGGTGCAGCGACACGGCTTTAACAAGAAGAAAAGTCAGTCATTCACCACCATCTTCCTGCGCACTAAAACCACCAAAGTCCTCTTCTCCAGTGTCGGATACGAACAGGCTCAGGATGCCTACGTCATCCACTCTCCGCTTCTCTCCTTCGTTGTCACTTTCAAAACAAAAGAAATCCTCGTTGTCAGTGTCAGAGTCGAACACCCTCAGAAGGGCCGTGGCGGTGTCCTCCTCTTCATCATGCAGCAGTCCAGCCCTTCGAAATCCGTTGGTGATCATGGATGTTTTCACACTTTTCCACGCTGTCAGAATCCACCGGTGGAGTTGAGCATAACTTGCTTTTCGCAAGTTTATCGCCGCTCGTCATCCACGACTCCCGCTGAACGCATAGCGCTACTTTGAAGTTTGTTTTTCACGCTACTTGTACAGCACTATGTTGCCTGGCGGATGGACATGTGACCAACATACCACTCTTGAACCCCGATACTGTGTGTCTGATCACATGCCCTTCCGCCAGGCAACGTAGTGCCGTACAACAGCGGAACAAACAAAACAAATCGTCTTACGATATGACAAAAATCATGGACAATCCACAGAAAAGCCGCACCTGACTAAAAGCCGCAGGGTTCAAAGCTTGTGCAAAAAGTAGCGGCTTATAGCCCGACAATTACGGTAAGCCATGCTGCAATGTTCCCTTTAAAGAGAAGCAGCTTTCTCCTGGGAACTAAATAAGCCATACTTATTTAGTCTTTTAGTAATTGTGCTGTCATGAACTTTAACATTCAGTATGCTAACTGAGGCCTGGAGAGTCTGAGATGAAACTCTTGGGTTTTTGCCAGTTTCTCTGAGCACTGGCACAGTTTGACCTTGGGGTGAATTGGCTGGGTATCCAGTCCTGGGAACATTGTACACACCTGAATGCTCCAGATCAACAACTCGAGTTGCTCACACTCACACTTGCTGATGATCAGTGCACCCATCTGCTATTTACACTCTTAATTCCTATGGAAGCAGTGAGGGTGTACCTAGTTCTTCACAGGATTGCGTGTGAATACCTGTGAAAATGTTCTTTTTGGGACTGCATGTGGTTTTAGAGCGATTCATTCATTCAAGGCTGCTGTTAAATCCAGCTGATGGTAAAGTGCTACCAGAACAGTTTTCATTAGCACATCACACAGGGATTTTTGTCTGATTGCTCACGGTCACAAAGAAGTAAAGCAGAGCCGTGCTTGTGTTTATTATATGTGTTGTAAAACTGCTTGACATAGCCAACCTAACAGTAATTGTGTCTTAATATTGCAATCAGTGAATGAAAGCACCATTCTGAGCACCTTTATTCTGCAAGGTTTCTGTAAAGTCATGAATGAACATGTGGTGACTGTGGGCAGTCATATTTACACAATTGCTGCCCATAAATAAATCCTAAACCCTGTCACAACAGCTAAAGCATCATTTTAGTGATGTAATGTTTTTTTCAACAACACTTTTATAATATAAGTTATGTGTGTAATTCATATATCATGTGAGCAGAATTTCAATGTTGACTGTGTCTGTGTGTGAGTGCAAGCGGTTTTAGGTTGAAGGTTGTTCAGTCTTCAGACAGGCAGACGATGTGCATTAGGGCTGGGTATCGTCACTGATTTCTAGAATCGATTCAATTCCGATTCACAAGGTCCCGAATCGATTCGATCCACGATTCGATTTAATTCGATTCGATTTAAATCTGGGAAATTTTGACAGTCAGAGATATAATTCAGATCAGGACATTTACATATTTTTGTATCTATAAAAAGGAAGCTGACACTCTCAAGACTTTATCCAAGGTGTGAGCATCACAGCAGATGCCTTTGTGTCAAAGTAGCTGAAGATAAAACACAGAAAAACATGTAGGTGATTTTCCTGGCCTGGGATTTTATAAAAATATTCTGCAGTACATCAAAAACGAAAGAAAACCTTTAATTAATCAACATTACCTCTGACGTTACAGCGGTTTTATTAGAGACATGGCTAAGCATTTTGCATTTTGAATAATTTTAAAAAGTTTCAATTTGTTCAGTATTGAACAGCAGAAATGAGGTTTTCTTTTCGGAAGAATGTAAAAGGGGAAAAAACAGCGGCCGACAGCGCTGTAAGCAACAGTACACTTGTGTAACAAGCAAGCGAATAATGAAGAAAGCGAAACTGTTCGAGAGAGAGGGGGGGAGAGGGGGAGGGAGAGAGGGAGAGAGAGAGAGCTGCGCATCGCAATGGAAGCAAAACAGTAAAAGAGTGAATTCATGACGATGTTTATGTGAAGCGTTTGGATCTTCTTTTGCTGCTGATTCGGTCAATATTGTTTGGAGAGAGATCAAACTAACAGCTTTAGAATCAGCGCATAAAGGGCGTGAACACAAAGCGCGGACCCGGATCAGCGAGCTGTCGGCTTTCAGCCCCGACTGTGAGAAAGGCGACATCTAACTGATTCTGATCCGCGGGTCGCGCTGTGTGTTTAAGTCTATGTGCAGAATCCCTGTACCTGCTCTCATTTACTGTTTGGTGGTTCTTGAAATTTTGTGAGATGTCACCAGAGATTCTGGCATTTCGGACAAAATAAATTTATATTAAAAAATCGATTCAGGATTTTAATGAATCGATTTTACGTTATCCAAGCCAGAATCGATTTTAATCGATGAATCGATTATAAAAACCCACCCCTAATGTGCATCCAGCCAACAGCTGAAAAGATATGTCAAGGTTAGCTCAGGGAGGTGGAAAGCAGCCCCCCACCCCACCCCCCCGTCTTTTTTTTTTTTTTTTTTGCTTCAGTAGAGGAACATGCATCAGAAATGAAGGTTTTTGGAGCGATGGAGAGGAAGACTGACTGAGAGGCGCAACAGTGACAGGAAGGGGCACATGCACAGTAGACAGGCAGGAGAGTAAGAGGACCTTGATCCGTGAAATGGGTTTTAGTCTTTGAGCGAGAGTTGATTACTAGGTGTGTTTTCACTCAGCCTTCCCCCCGTCTATCTGCTTTTCCAATTAGTAGATAAGACGGAGTCAATATCGTGCAAGGGAACGTGTGGCTGCGTGTGTGTAGGAGTGCATGCATTTGTGTCTATTTCACTGCGTATTTGTGTGTGGATCAGCAAGTTTAGGGAAACTGGCTGAATTCATCACAAATGAGGTTGTCATTAGCTGATACTTTAAAGGGGGGAAAAACTCACTTATGGTTTTTTAAGGCCCGAGCACTAACAGTGCGAAGGCCATATTGTAATTAATTTGTTGCATTATTATGTTTCTGTCAAATGAATCTGGGGATTTTACTTTAATAAACTCCTCATAGTTTAATGTAATCATCTTCATATTTGATCAGTCTTGAACTAAAGACTTTGGTCATGCTAAATTGTGAAGCTTTTGACTTTCTTTTGATTGCCATGTCCGTGATGCAGTGGTGAGTTTTAGTCATTCAGCATTAAATTTTAATGTGTAATTCACACATAAATTGTCCAACTAGCCCCAAGCTTGATGTGATTTATAAGAGTTCATATATGACAGTATTTAACATGTTTTACACTCTGATCGAGGCAGGATCAGCGCATTAAATGTTGACCAGATAACCCTCAAAGAGTTGATGTTACGTTATTATGAGGGCTGTGAGTTTTTATTAAATGGTGGATCCGCTGGTGGCATTCCAGACTTTGATGTGCTGCCACGAGGAGCCAAAATAGTATAACTGAAATAGCTTTTGTTCAGTCTGTTCCAAACTTGACACTTAATAAGATTCAGACATCTATATCCCAATAGTCAATGATATTTTGAGCACCAGCTAGTGGGAACAGGAAATGTCAATTTTACTTTGATGAACTCCTCACAGGTTCACCATATTCACCTGAAAGGTTCTGCGAGTAAACTTCAAGTCTTCAGTTCAGCTCAGCTTTATTTCCATAGCACCAAATCACAATAGTTACATCAAGGCGCTTAAAGCCT